>NC_034409.1:35810075-36033998 GCF_002078875.1 Numida meleagris | reverse complement strand
CATGGTTTAGTGGGGTTATTGGTGGTAGGTGGATGGTTGGACTGGATGATCTTGTAGGTCTTTTCCAACCTAGCTAATTCTATGATTCTATGATTCAGAGCAGGTAGAAGTCTATTTAGGCCACTGAGAATAAATATGTGCAAAGGCAAGTGTATCCACAGTGAAAAATGCTGTAGGCTGTTTAGTTACCCTATAAAAACAACTACTGTTGCTTTGCTCTTGGCAAATGTCAGCACATTCGTAACATTTTGAATCTAACCACAATCACATGACAGTTGTCTAGATTAACGATTTGGGTCTGAAGTCTTTGATAGGTCTGTGCTGCATAACTTTCCACCCTTTACCGTGACCTCTCGTATTACGTAGCCTTTGTAACTCTGAAAACAAGTCTCAGAAAAGATTAATGGTGAATTTCTCTGTTCTGAAGGGAGCATTAGGATAAAAGCAGTAGCCCTGTTTCCCTCTGACCGGGAGGTTTACGTTAGTCTCTCAATTTATTATACATTAATCTCATTTACATCATTTATTCTGCACATAAACACTAAACTTGTGCTTAGTTATATTAAAAAATAACAGCTTTGCATTTAATGCCATAATTAGCATAACATTTGTGAATTGTCCCAGACTTCATTACCATCCATTCTGTTGAACTACAAAATAACACATTTCCATTACTACCTGCAATTTGCATTTCCATCTCAGTTTCAAGTAAGGAAATAAACACCCCACAAACCTACTGAAACTAAGAGATTTCAGGTCTGACTGCTGCATTCAGATTTTATCAATGCACCACTGAAAACAACATAAGTTGTTGCTCTAATACTTACAAAGTTCCAAACTCTAAGTCACTGCTGAGGAATTCTTCCAACATACTTGTATCCACCATGGGATTCTCCAAGGCTCTGTGAACATCTTGCCCTGCAATCAAAGATGTCAAAAAGACAAATTCCAAGAGTGACATTTGTACAGTCGTCAGTACTTCAGACTAAGTAATGCTGCGCACTATCTCACAACGGAAAATGAGATCGGTCCTGTCCTACCACAGGTGAACATCTTGTGTTACAGATGGGTCACATTTCTATTTGGAAGTATGGGCACGCTGAGGGAGAAAAGATGACAGGAAATGCAGAGTAAAAGAGAGAAGGTGAAGATGACAGCACCAGAAAAGCACTAGTTTGTGTCTGTCATGAAGGCCTCACAGAATTACCACAGCAGGAGGAGGGGCTCCCATTTCCAACTGCAGAAATCAGGTTTTGAGGGTAACTTCATACTCCTTTACGTTGGGATCAAAACAGGTGACTAGATCAAAGCTCTGACACCTTACAGAGCTCCGCTCCCTGCACTGCAACTACCAGTGAGTTTCTGAAACAGCTTTAAAACCCACTATCCTAAGCTTCAATTAAGGAAGCATAAATAAAGCTTTAGAAACATTAAAGGAATTGGTGGCTTCTGATTACTTTCCTAGGGGAAAAAAAACAAAAACAACAAAAAACAGTCCAATAGTATGCTAAACCTACTACTGAGAAGAAAGGTTCAGTACTTTGTCCTTTGCTGCTTGGTTACTGAAGGCTGTAAACAGATTTGATGATTGTAAAGCCTGTGGAATTCACAAGGTCTTTTGCAGAAAGCCAAGCAAGTCAGCCGGAACTCTCCTTCAGAAAAAGAAGAAAAAGCAAACAAAGCTGCAGTGCAGGCTCGCCACCTTTCCAGCAAGCCTTCTATAAATACAGGTGTGGCCAGTCAGAAAGAAAGCAAAATAAGGAAGTTTAAGTTACTGCTCTCTGCAATTATCTACTGGAGCTGGCCGGCTCTGTCCCACTGCTACACAGGACAGAAAGCTGCACGGCTCAGCCCTGAGCAGCTGACAGCAGCTACTTCCCCTTAACTCTGCTGCTGCGTGGGACACAAGGTGCATAGCAGAAGATGTACAATTTCTTCTGTTTTCTGCTGTTGTCTCTGTCCAGTGTGGAAAGTCTTGAAATGGTGGTGAACTTCACTGCTTGCAAAAATGGCTTGAAAATACACAAGGGTCTGGCTTTCTTCAACAACCTCCCTCAAACTTGAACACCTGCTCAAGCTGCCTGGTCTCATGCACAGTTGAAACATTTTGCTATTAATGTGTTTTTTCCCCGCATCACAAAACCAAGAATGATTTATTTTGACCAAGGTCAGAAACAAGCTGTTCTGAAGTGTGGCCATAAAAGGACAGGGCCTTAAATATGGGCATCCCGCAGTCCAGAGTAGCCCTCTTGCTAAGTGATGGCAACAGGAATACACATCGTTCCCTCTTAATTTGCATAGCAGTTAAATGGGCAGGAGGAGAAGGAAGGAAGAACAAAGTGGATCTATGCTGGGATAAGAGGGAAGCACGCCAGCAAGAAGGCAGACCACCACTAATAAAAGTTTCATAGTACCAATGCACAGAAGAAACAAACTTCATTTGGCTGCACCGTAGAGCAATTTTTTCCTCTTTCTTTCAAAACGTACTTCCTTTCTGTGCTTGCATTGGCATCTGTTTCAGCAGAGGAGGAGCTGTTGGATCATATGCAAACTTATTCAAAACACTGCCATCCATTTCACAGGCTTTGTTCACAGTAAGCACTTAGAAGTTACAGGCTTTGGGATGATAAAATACACTGATATTTTGACTGAGAATTTGTTTACTGCTCTTGTTGCTCCCTGGTAGCACGCAAGCCAGCTACCCAAAGTCACCACGAGGGCAGAGAACTATGCGTATGTGCATGCAAAAGGAGACCCGCAGCGTCAGCAGCCTTTATCAGCACACTCTCGGGGATCTCTGCTCCTAGTCCACACTCCACACCACAGCAGTGCCCTGGGTGAGAGGTGTCACCGCAGAGGACTGCCAGAAACCCAGGAAATAAACAGTATTGTAAGCTGTCATCTGTGAGGAACAAGGGAAGATGAAGGTGCAAGGCTATGTTGTGACAGGGGTATCATACACAGCTGCTTGCAGAACAGCCTGCAGTCATCGGCAACGGAGGATTGTATTTTGACCGTTTCTCCATCAAACCGATATTCTGTTGCTCTATTCCCTTTGATCTGAAGTCCAAAGCCTCTCTTCTACGTTGGCGCCCATTTCCCTGCCCATTCTCCCCTAGTCTTTCCCAGTTTCCAGCCACAGGCACCAGAGTATGCTGATCACTGCCCTCCTACTTTCTCTCTTTTTTTTGGCAGCCTCCAGCCACCAGGCTCCAGAGCTCCACTCTATGTGCTCCTGAAGCCAGCAGCCCCAGGCTCAATCCCTGAATCACCTGCCTCATTAATTCTCCCAGCACTTCCTTGTAGAAGGCTTACATATGACTGCATTTACACCAGTTGCCTTCTTTCTAGTAACATCTAATGCAAAGTGAAGGATGAGGGGACAGTACTTTTGATGTCTTCCTCAGATTAGATAGTTCAGAGAAAGTCAAGCACATGTCTGAATGTGGCTTAAACCACAGCCACCATCTTCCAAAGGAGCCCCCAGACAACCAAGCTATTTGTACTGTTTATGCAAATATAAATTCAGTCCACAACCAATAAAATATCCTCTCAAACATTTAGTATTGACTAAAAATGAGTACTAAACTGATCTTCACCTGTCATTAGAAGAGCTATGCCAGGAAGTTCCTAGCCAAATCCAGCTACTTGTATTAAGATTTGTGTTAAAATATCAGCTATTCTGTGCAGGAAACCATCCTTAAATAAAGCTGGAGATATAAAAAGGACACACAAAGCACATTCAATCCCAATTATTACCTATTTTATGGAGGACAAATTCATAAGGTTTGCTACATACCTTTGCAACTTGAAGGAAATGTTGTCTTGAGAATTACTAACTAGTCTTCCTCTGAAGATATTTTACCTCTAAAATACTTTGAGCCACTATACAAGCTCAGTGAAAAGTCCAGTAGAACTTCATCAGCTTACCCTGAGGTTAGTCTTACACAGGGGGCTAATAATTCCTTTACACTAAATAACACTAAGAATTCTTTCACACTAAAGGACTCCAGGTATCGCTCACTATTTAAGTTGTGCAAGATAGTCCTGTTCATTTTGACCAGAACAGACTAGAGTCATTGATAGAAGCTGCTCATCCATCAGAGCCAAGGACATGGAGCTCAGGCACATAACAGCAATAAGCAGGAAAGGACTTAGGTCAAAACAGCTTCTAGTTGCAGAACTACAACTTGTGGGGACCCTCCACAGACCACAGGTATTCAGTGGTGGGAAAAGCTACAGCACTCCAAGAGGTAAGGAGTGAGATTGTGTCAAGAAAGACAGCTTTCCCCCCAAACATCAGCATTTTCCAGAGAAAGAGAAATCTCACTGTCAGTACTCAGTTCCTCTTTTATTCCTGTTTTAATCTGTCATCCTTAAAATAGTAGGAGAGGCCTTTGGTTTTTTCATGTTTAATGCCATATTTATTCTGTGGCTTCATTCATTTGCCAAGAGCACCTAAGTATACTCAGGGTTACCCATGCGGGACCAGGAGTATAAAGAGAGGTGAATGAATCCACAACCAAGAAACTTCTTCAGATAGCAAAGGGCACTGAGGCCAAACACACACATCTCAGACACCAAAAAAAACCTAGCAATAAAAAAAGAGAAGGCTGAATTTAACAGTGTAATTAATTAGTTTGGCCTTCATCGAGTGTCTCAGCCTACTGATAACGTCAGCAATAAGAGACTGCTCTGCTAGGGAAGGACAGGCACTTTCCATGGCAAAAAGGAAGTTACAGAGTCAAAAATGTAAACGTTTTAATAAGTAAGTTATTAATTTCAACAGAAATCATGGAAAAGTCTTAGGTCAAAGTATATAGTGTGGGAAGAATGAAATGAAGCAGAAAACAACAGGCACATGAGAAAAGCCATCTACTTCAATAAGAAAAAGCCAGGGTCAAGTCCCAGTCAGTCATATCTAATCTGTCTACTGAATATTGAAAGCAGCTATTGATAGGAAAACAAATATTACATTATGTCATTTTTCTCGAGAACTCCAAACTGTCCTCTCTCAATAACGTAAATGCAAGTTAACCATACTAATGTCTGTCAAAACAAACACACACTGTAAGGATCTAAAGCAACAGGGAAAGTAAGATCATTTTTGCTCACAAAATTTCAAATATTCTTGGAAAACATTACAAACGTGCTTAGTTGCTAACTGATCCGTCTGGAAGCCAAAGCTGAAGCACTGATGAAGCAGAGAGCCTTCCTCAGCAGCAGCACTCACAACTTAACATTGCAACCATCAGCTGTTTTATAGCCTTGAGTGACAGACAATGTTCCAGTTGCTGTGAACGATCTCAGAGGCCACCAAATTGCAGCTAGCGGTTTATTGCTCTTACCTCATTAAGGAGCATTCCTAAAGCCAAACCACCTGCTGTAGTGCTAAGCAGGTTCAGTGGAGCTAAGCCCTGCTTCAAAAGAATGCAAATCATGCTTCAAATCAGACCCTCCCCATACAGATGTTCTACCAAACTACCTTCTACAGTTAAATCAGTCGTTCTAGAATTAAAGTTAATTGCCATTAAAGAGCTCATACAGCTAAAACCCCTAAAATACCTTCTGCCAGAGTGTCGGTGTCTCAAAAGTCAACACGACCCAGACCACATTCCCCAGAAAACCCTGTTTCCCAAGTCAGATTTTCAGGCATTTTGTGTAATTCATGTCCAGTGCTATTTAGAATACTTAACAGCAGTGCAATATAGTACTTGAACAGTAGCTTGATAAAAACAAACATCTTGCTGAAAGCAAAGCCAAGAAACTCTACTAACTTGTGATCTTTGTGACTTAAAGTAAATTTAGAAAACATATTAATTTGGTAACACCTAGAAAAAGCACGTTTGTCTGCTAGCAGCCAGAGGTTGTGGGTCACTGATACCAACTTCTTGGCTTAAAAACAATTCCTTGAGGACTGCGAGCAAAACTTTAATTTCCTCAGTGAAATTCAACATCAAAAGTTAGAGCTGCTGCCACCTTTCAGCGAGACCACAAGTGTCAGTCAAAACCATAACAATAATAATTCACCTATTTAGCACCATGGAAATTAAACACAGGTGATGGAAAAATGCCCACGTTAGCCAAGCCAGAAAAGTAGCTTTTCTAGATAAGACCAGTATCACATGGAAAATGCCCGGACAAATAATAGAATGAAATAAAGTACAGAAACTTGGAATTGAAAGGTTCATTTAAAAAAAAAAAAAAAGCAAGGTGAACATTGCAGTAAGGAAAAAAAATATTTAGAAAGTAAAAAGTTCGTAACCCTTTTAACGGTCATTTTGAATTACATTACAGCAGGGTCTGAGCAATGCAGTTTGATCTAGTGGAAAGTGAAATTATCTGTGGTAAGAGAAAGACAAGAGACTTGCCTGAGTGTGAAATGCCTCGGGGAAAAAGGCAGAAGATCCCAGCCAAAGACAAAAAAAAATGGAAATTACTATCAGGTATAGGAGTGGAAAGAAAAACAATCTTTAACCCGACAGGATGAACTGGAGCAAGGAGGGAGCTCCCCAACCTCATGAAGGTCAGCGAGACTTCAGAAGCAAGAAGTTGCTGGGAGGCCTTGGTCTCTTCCCCATTTCCCTCCTGGCATTTACCAGCACTGTCCCTCCCATGGGCTCAGCCAGAGCCACCTTCCTTCTGCTGCTCTCCCCGAAGTACAAGGAAAAATGCACTGCAGTACATCTATACCGTCGGTGCTGTTTCATTCTGGTATCACATAACATGATTGTTTTGTGTAAATAGAGCTTTTGTTTGGGGGCTGTCTTCCCCCTTTCTTCTTCAATTAATTTAAAACAGTCCGTGTACTTTTGCTGCCACAACAAATTGTTGAGACTCTTCAAACTAAGCTAAGCTCTTACCTTCAAAAAACTGCTGCAAGGCCTCATTTTCTCCCACCACATCCATGACGAAGTCAATGGAGGTCCTTTACCTTCCTGCAGCTGGCAGCGTCCTGCAGAGGAAACACGTCGTCCCCTCCTGGGCGATCAGGAACGTGTGAAGGAGCACATCATGCTTCCAGCAGAGCTTTCGGCTGACTTCATCCCAGTTGCTCTTGTTCCTTCATATTAGCATCAGGGATAATACTTCAACCCTGCCACACGTAAAGAATTTGGAAAGACGTCTGAGGCAAGATGAAGGCGACGTGCTTTCTTCAGTTCAGCGTGCTTAATGCTCTTGTCTGAGGGACCTTTGGTCCCAGTACTGATCACAATTACACATGCGCAAAAAATGCGGCAATAAAAATTACTTATCTTGTCTCTGTACTTTCACACGGGTGATGCAATTGCAGCTTCTGGTGAAAGACCAACAGTTCCACTGGCTGTAGGAGCAGCTTCACCATAGGCACTATCCCACCCGAGTCACTGGGTGCCAGGCTACCCAACAGCTCTAAGAACAGTTTCATCTTGCAGCGCAGATTATGGAGAAGCTTTATATTATTGTAATGAATTTGAACTACAGATTAGCCTGTCTGTCCCAGGTAAGCCCATGGGAAAGCTGAAAATTCAACTAGGGTGCTCAAGGCTAACAGCAAACCCCATTTCACTCTCTCTTGGCTGGTCTTTGCACACTGAAGTTCATCCCTGTTCTGTCATCCATAACAAACAGGAGAAAAATACTCAGACATCTTGAGTGTGGATCTGCAGGACGCATTTGGTTAAGGACAAAAGCTCCAATGAAGTCAACAAATGTGGAAGAAGGCCATTCTCTAAAGCAGCTGCATTCACCAGACACGTAACTGCTGTGCAGCTGTTACCAGTCCCAGACACTCAGTGTCACAGGTTTCTCATTACAGGAATTTCATTTAAAAAAAAAAAAATGAGAGAATAATTTTGGGAAAGGGACTTGAAGACAGAAGCAAGACCAGTATTTACAAGACTTCATGTAATCAAGCCAAACAGCCATTACCACTTGCGGTACATCTTTGTAGATCTTACACATGAAGATAGTCTCTGCATAACAAACTTCAGTTACCTTTTGTCTTGGCAATATTATGCAGAAAAAAAAATCTCTTTGCTTTAATGAGCAACTCTTGTAAAGGATTACTAAATCAGAATAGCAGCAGCTATGAGCTATAATTTAACTACTGTTAGCTAATCTGGGAAACAGTTTGATTTCATTATGTAAACCAAGGATTAACAATCATTTAGGAAGCATTTATGAACCTAACATAACAGCAAAAGATACAGTTTGTTTTCTTAGAGTAAAACCAGACTTCTTTAGCTCAACTGAAATAAGAAATAATCTTCCTCCAACAGCTGCAGTGAGAACTCTTCCAGGTTTCTGGCTGTCACAATCAAGACTCCACTGTTTTTCCAGAAGGTATATTACATAGCAAATCTACCTGTATCGAGTTCATGTGGGAAGGTCTGGTAACTGAGGCCTGCAGGGATGCCCTCTATGAGCAGAGCTCTGGCCGCAGCGGGGCCGTGTTGGAGCAGCCAGAGCTCAGGGCTGCTCCTATCTCGTCACAGCCCCCATTCCCCTGCTCTGCTTGGGGAGAAGGTAGCAGAGGTGGATGGGAGGAAGGTGGTTTTAGTTTGCTTTTAGTTCTCATTGCTCTAGTCCATTTCAGTACGCAAAAAATCACATTAGCCTCCCTTATGTCACATCTCTTTCGCCCACTAAGGTAACTGGTGAGCTATGTCCCTGCCCACATCTCAACTCACAAGCTTTTTTCCATCCTATTTTCTCCCCCTGTCCTTCTGAGAAGGCTGAACAAGAGCAACACAGTGCTGCTGAGCCAGTGTGAAACCACCACACTTCCATATACCCACAACTATGTTCCACATATCCTAATGAATCATCTGCCTTCAGCTTAGAGTATGCCTAGGGAAAAGGGACCAGCAAAAGCAGCACCTAAACAGAGAACGTATCTTCCTTAAAAAGCCGTGATCCTTTTTCAGGTTGTCTTTGGAGCAAGTTGCATGTGTGAAGAAGCTGCAAACACTATGTGCAAACTGCAATTAACCTGTTTAAAAAAAAATCACATAACAGATATTTTGCAGATATAAGGACAGCTGTGGGAAATGGATGTATAAAACAATGGGAACTGGAAATTGCAAAAAAAAAATAAAGTAGAAAAATTCATGTAAAGGTGTTAAATAAAAAAAAGAAAAAAGGGAAAGAAAAAGTTTTTAGTAGTCACATGGGGGTCAGGATAGATTTCTAACCAAAGAGAGACCCAAAGAGTGATCACGGTTTTTTTATTGTTCCTTGATGTCAGGAAAGTCTTTAAAGAGAAAGGCAGATTTGTTATGCTGTTGACAGCATAATTATGTTTGCAGTATACAGATCTCTCATCGTACTTTGAAATGAAAAATATAGGAAAGCTGTACTTAAAAGAATATCAAGACCTCCTAACTGTTAACTGGATTGGCATACACACATAGAGAAGATGCATACATACATCTTAACACCACACCGTGTCAGGCATTCATTCCCACACCACAAAATCACCTTGGTTTCAGTTTGAAACCACTTACCTTCTCAGGCAGGTTCGCATCATTCTGCATCATAAAGAACAGACAACAGATGCTGCTTCAGATCAACGTTTATTTAATCAGAAGTCTTGTTTTTAAATGTAAACTACAATCACTAATACACCTGCAAGTGCTTACCACATTTGTTCAACTAGGTATTATATGGACACATATACAGCATAGGTCAGTTTAAAACAATCACAGTACTTCTTAGTGCAATCTGCCAAAGGAGAAAGATCTTGGACCCACTTTGTGGAAATAAATATCAAGTGACAAAAAGGATTCAGCAATTTTAGAGTTATGTATCTTACATGAAGTTCATGCATGCCCAAGAGTAAAAAGATTTAGAGCTCTTCCTTGTAATAGCCAAGTTTTGCTAGTGACATCTCTCTTCTCAGCTGCATAACTTCCCAGAACATCTGATCCACTGAAAAAGACAGAAATATCACTAAGCTCAATGTTAGTTTTATTATAGTTTCTCAATTTAATTATTCTGCTCATTGATTGCTTTTCTGTAGAAAAAGACCGCAAAGAGAAAGTAGAATTTATTGCATAAGTAAAAATGGAAGGCCATTTAATTATATTCTTTTACCTAGACAGGAAATTTTAGCAAAATCAATTGTTTAAACACAATCAAATCATCATGATTTTTTCTATTAGAGTGATAAAAAGGTTAAAACAGTCTAGTAAATGAAGAACAACCACAATTCTGCTACGCAGCATATTTTTCAAATCCAGAATTAAGTACCATAGATGTGCAGTGTTTACACAGCCGTCTTTTATATGGACTTACTGCAACCAAACAGCACACACACTTAAGCAAATTTCTGATTTACTGCCCAGATAAGAGTTTAAATAGGCAGCTGCTGGATATGCTATTCTGACAGGAATGAAGCAACCAGGTAACTCCGGTGAGGAACAATAACAACAGAAGTAGAAGTCTGGTTTAATGTTTGGGGGTTTTTTTTCTTTTTTTTTTTTTAATCAGTTCTCCCTGCCCAACAGTCTGACAAAGAAAGGTTGCCTGAATTTCCAGTGCATGAAGTGAGAAAAGACATGTCTACGCACTAAGGGAATGAAGAATGGCCCAGGTCAAACCAACTTAAGGTTTTTTGGTGTCTCTAACCAATGTAACATTTTTCTTTTTTTAAATGACATTGCTGATTATTCCATGTGTTAGAAGAAAAGGTAAAATAAAATGGAGCTTGTTTTCAGGCTTTAACAACAACAAAACAATGGAACCGGAAGGCTAAAATGATGTACAGTGAGGAAAGACCACAGATATTTCCATACTTTGCCAAAGAATTTTTTTTTTAAATACTGTGCAGAAAATTATTGTAACTCCTCTCGTCGCAGAATTTTTCTTGAATTTTCATTTGAATGTTTTTGTTTTTTCTAAGATGGACTGAAAAGCACCATTTCTTTCTTCGCAATTTTACTGAAAATTCACCAAAGTCTTGTAATTACAACAATGACTACCAACTGCAAGTTTTAGGCACATTTGCTACGTACATTTTTTCTCTATCTACCCAAAATGCAATTTGTTACTCACCATCTTGCTGCTTCAGCAGTCCTTGCTGGATATATCGAATATACGTAAAGAAGTTGCACACAGAAGTTATCTAAACCCATATAAAATAGTGGTGGTTAATATCATTTTGTACAATGGTAGAAAAAAGCCACTACTTAAAATGAAATCGTGGTAAATCTGCTTACCCTGTAACGACAAAAAGGAGAAATGTAGTAGTAACTGCTTGAATCTCCTAATTTGATTCTATGCTTGCATGACTTGCTTTGTCCACTTAGAGCACATTTCCTACAAAACATGAAGTTTGCATAATTTAATAAACAAATCTGGCATTAATGTCTAACACCTGCAGAGTGTTAATGTAATTACTTCCTATTTGCATAGGTACTCAAGTCTCTGCCTTAATGCAATAATTGCAGCTTACAAAATGGTGTCATCAGCTACTCTAGTTTGACAAGGACAAATTTTGTTCCAACACTAGCGCATTGTGATATATTCCCAATTTTTAAATCTGTTATCAGCATTGGTCAGGTACTTCCACATTCTCAGCTTCAAGTCTGACAGTCTGTAACAGCAGGAATTCTTTAACTCTTCGTACGTGGAATAAGCTTTGTTTAAATGATCAGTTGATTCCAACATTTAAAATGATTTTTAAAAATTTCTTCTTGACATTGCATATCAATAAAAAAAAGCAAGCCCTACAGAATAACGGTCAATTCTCTGAAGTCTCTGTCAGATGCATTCTAAGATCAGCTTTGTATTTATGCCCAAACTGAAATCACATTTTGACATTCAGAGTATAAAAGAATTGGAGGCAAAGGAAAACAGGTTGCCTGTAATAATTCTTTCCATTACCATTACAAAAAGTGATGGCGAAATAATTAAATTCACTTTTTCTGGTGTACTGCAAACGTATCATTCAGGAACAAAGAAAGGACAGTAGTCAGAAATTCTTCAATTCAAAATAATTCTTCCAGCATCCTTTAGAAAAAAAGTTTTCCATCCCTCCTGAAGAAGAAGCTGCTATTAATACTATCTTAATAAATGTAAACACAGCAGGAATTTGATTTGGAATTTCTGTGCTGCAGCATCCCAGATGAACTGGCTTGTCAGGTACCCACTGTTCCACTGATTTGGAAAGCTTCTGGCTCTCCTCCCTGCCATCTCTATCTCACAAAATTAGGGAGTCTTAAGAAGCAGCCACCTTTCAAAACTGAAAGAAAAATTACTAAGCTCACACAGTCTTAACAGTGGCCTACAAGCCCCCTTAATAGTCTGCAGCTGGTCCACAGAACCATACAAGACAGGAGAAAACTGAAAAGTGTATATGATTTTCCACAGTAATTTATGAGGACTGACATTGATCCAAGAAATTCTGTAGTAGCTGAAGCAAGCTGATCACAAATGCAGTCAAGCCTTCGTGAGCAGACAGATTTTTAATGCCAAGAAAAAAAAAGCCCTTTTTCTCCTTCCAGCAACAGATTTACCTTCTTTACAGTGTCTTGCATCACACCAGGTTAAATGCTAGCATGACAGCTATTACTAATGAGTCAGTTCTGCACTGTAGAGCACACGTGCAGCTTAGTGCTTTTTTCCCCATGGGGACAATTACTTGAATCCTGTGGGGAAACCCAGCTGTATTTTATTACTACACACCATCACTGGCACCATTCAGTAACTTTTGTATGTCAAGAACCTTTCTTTACTACATCATAGCTCCCTGACCTCCATGCCTTGTTTTGCCATTGGGTTATTACCCACTTGTTTATGCATCCATTCTTCCTGTCCCCCCAGGCAATTGTACAATAAAATAATTCCTTTAGGAGCATTATTCCAGTTACTGCTATTATTTATTTATGCTGTTTGTCTGTATTACATTACCTATTAAAGAACATGGTTTCAATAAAAACAGTGATTTTCACCATATAAAAACAGAAAATGCAAAGCTGCTACTCTGATTAAGTGAAAAATGAAACAGCTGCTTCCCATTCAGTGCCAGTAATATTAAAGGCAAAGCACATTTGCTGTCAAATTAAGCTTAAATACCGCATATTCTTTACCTATTACTTAACCACAAGCAATCATACAGGAGTTTTTGTCACCTCATGATAATTGTAAAAGAGAGGAAAGAGTAAAGCTTGACTTTCAATATGACTAATGTAACTAAATTACAATTTCTGCACAGACACCTAAAAATGTTAATTTCTACCCAGCCAACTACTTAAGGATTACACTGGAGAATGTAATACAGCTTCTTTAGAGAGAAAGCCAAAACTTCCTTTGACATGTTAAATATATGTTCTCTGCCACTCAAAACTGATGAGGAAAAATGAGAATTGAAAAACAGCAGCAATAGGGGAAAAACAGCAGCAATAGGGAAAAAACTCTTAAGTTAATCTTGATATACACATTCTGATGGAAGTTTTCTATCAGAAAACTGAGCTCTACCAAAACAAATATTACAGAGAAATATTAACTCTACCAGAGATCTTTTAGACAAGAAGTTAAGACTTCCTACAGGTTTTTAAGGCTCAGGATTGATACTGGTCTTACTTGCTTACGACGACATACACTAAAGCACACTACAAATCCCTTCCTCTCCACATTCAGAGCCCGAGTGCCTCAGGCAAGCCCCTCCCACTTCACTTTAACATCTACATCATTACCTGACATATAAGTCTTGCTTCAGATTCCTCTAGGACCATTCCAAACTTTCTAAAGCAACCGTCTTGTCATTCAGCCACATTTCCTGCTTTACGTTCAAGCTCACCCTCGCCTTTATTCCCTCCTCATTACATTCCTTCTGCTCACATTCATAGGGTTTACTTTACATATCTCCTCTCAAATACTTCAGCTGCCTTTGTCAATATGCTCTGTATGTCTTAGGTTTCACACGCCACAAATAACTCTAGGTGTCTGACACTGATCCCATACTACTTCTATACCTTTTCATCATGCTTTCCAAGTGACAGCCCCTAGTTCAAAAGCCTCTCCTTAAAGAATCTGATAGATCTTCTCCAAGGAAGAGAATGCTACTTTTACAGTCAATGCATCATAAGCGGCTCTCCCAAAAAGGGAATTACAAACCTTTAACTTTTGTATTATTAGTTGCTTACTTTCCCTATAAAATTTTGCAACAGCAATCTGGAAGTCTGAGATTTTAAGAAATATTTACGAGTTTAACATATACAAATTTCAGTGAGGTGATCACAGCTGATAACTCTTGGATTGAGAATACAGTTATCTCAAATGAGTCCAGATTTCCCCTCTGTTAGCTTAACATACTTTGGTCCCCCACATTCAACTGCAGAAGCTTTCACAAATCGAACAGGTTGCAAGCCAACAGGTTCAATGCTCAGAGTGTTGTTTTCAACAGCTTCCAGAACAGCTGAGGCCAACTGCAAGAGAAACATAGAAAGCAGTTAAAAACAGCTCCATGTTATCCACTGCCTCAAAGCAGTGACACATTTCTGTCTCTGTTAAGTTAGGAGCACTGAAGAAGTCAACTAACCAAACACAAATTCAATTACAAGTAAGATTTTGCTTGCTCCATACACAAGAGCCCCCATTCCTAGGCTTCACTTTAAATTCTGCCCTCCAAATAACCCTGCCCTCCCTCAGGCAAGATAACTGCCTTTACAGCAGGGAATGCAGTCAAGCATAGCATGCTAACAGTATGTTCAGTTATTCTTCATACACTCGAGCAGCACATACATTTGCACAAGCAGTGTTTTTGTCAGATGCTGGACATGGCACAAACTTTGTATATTTAAAAAATTGCTCTAATTTTACTGTGTTCCGTGAGAAAAAAAAAAGCAGCATGTAACTTCTGTAACTTGTAAAACAAAGCAAATATTAGTCTATTTTTCAGCCAAAGATTACTTTAGAAAGACATTCAAACAAGTAGGATTGAACAATATATAAAGGAGACAACAGGTTACTGTGACTTCAGAACACTGGTATAGTTAAAATATCACCTTCATAAAGGAAGCGCAACTTCCCTCAGGCTTTTTTATGTTGATTCTTTATAAACACACTAGAAATACGCTCATTTTGCTTGACTGAACTCAACAGTTGCCCAAAATTAGTGTTTAAGTATGCATAAGTCATAGTCATTACTTGATTTAAAATAAAGTCCATTTTATTCGTTTAATAACTCTTTGTTCATGTTCCTTTCCTACCGAGTAATAGAAATATTTTTCTACTGTACTTTGAGCACTTCAAAATTAGAATGTTATTAAAAAAGTACTTCATACAAAATATTCTTTCCCAGTACTATTTGTTAAAAGCAAAACAGAAGACTACACACACACGCAAGAGGCTACAAAGAGCTGAAGTAATACTTCAACCATTTAGATAACACCATTTTCAATTATTCAAAAGCACAATACATGTCACGTATTGTTTAACTGCACAGCAGTTTATTGATATTCCAAGGAAAGCATGACACTACGCACAGCATCTGCAAACATTAACTGGTACAGCTGACCTGTGCTAGAAGCCTCATTCTCTCCTTAAGAGGAAATACAAACACAGTAACCATATTGCCACTGAAGTGGAAGAAAATAAAATGAAGTTGCTGGGAAATACAACAGGATGGCCTACTTACACATAGTGCAGAAGTAATTTAAATTCCCATAGTAAGTGAGCAAACTTCTTAGTGGGAGAATTTCATACAATGCTCTACACCAATCATAATGAACTAGCATACAATTTACTAAAAGGTCTTGCAAGCTTATTGCCAGCAGGTCCACAAAATTAAGTATGTTGGTCTGTACTGCCCTCTGTACAAACAAGGGACAGTGACAGGACACAGTTTCTACTAAATGGGACCTTTGACTTACCAGGGGAAAACCCACCACCCATTCCTACAAACACTTATTCTGATAGATAGTATTAACACAGAAAGGTGTAGACAGCGTGCACCTAAGAAAGCCACATCTAGAATAGCAAATGGAGAAGAAAAACGGATCGTTTCAATACTCCAGACTAAACTTGGGTATTTCACTGTAAACTCTCATACTTGAGTGAAACAAAAACAGTTGAACTTCATATGTAAAGATTTTAAGACAGCCTACCGGTTCCATGTAACATTTAAATAAAAAGCATCAGTGACAACATTTAGAGTGCATACCTCACTTTTCGAGAAGGTTAAACATGGAAAAATATCTTCCCGATAGATTTTGTCCAAGAATGGACATGTTCTGTCCATAGTAGGTTCATCCTTCCATGATCTAAATTCATTGTACAAAGATAGGTCAGCCTAAAACACACAAAGATTCACAAACTTTATGTACGGTAATTATCACACTAGCGTTGATCATCTACAGGTATCCACAGGTAAACAGTGATCATTATAACTCTGCTTTCTACCACAATGTGAAAGAACACTATTATGTCCCAGCTACAAACACCTTCTTCAGTCCACTTTCCCAAGAAGTGTGGTACCACCTTGATTTACTCAAATTGGCTTTGAGATTATTAACACAGACTTCAGCACCTTTTCCCTCCAACTGGTTGTTAAAACCCATTCTTGTATTATAATAGGCCTATACTCCCAAAACCTAAAAGCTATTTGAAGGGAAATACACTGCAGGCCAAACACAGGCCAGGAAGGTTAGGGACATCAAAGATACCATGCAACAAAGGGAAGAAAACATCATGTAGAAAAAGTGCCCCTAGAAATGGCAGGCAGTCATGGAGAATAAAGAAAAAAAACACTAAATGCACAGTCAAAACCCAGAAGGCAAACAAAAAGGTTACTAAAGTGGAAAAATGAAAAACAGATCCTAGTGCTGCTCCCTCTGTGGGCTTCTTAGGTTGCTACTCCACTCCAGAGAACAAAGAGAGACAAAGAGAATGCAAAAAGAGAGAATGAGAACGAAAAGCAGTATTTTGGAAGAAAACATTTTCAAGAAAACCCTAGACACCACCAACAAATACTAATACTGCTTTTGTAATATGCACCTTTATAAAGCAAATGTGACTTTAAAGTCTTGGAATATCAAAAGCAAATAATATGGATGAGAGCATGAAAAAGTGAAAATGCACGCTAAGAGCTGAAATTGTTTTTTAATCCATTTTAAAAGAGCAATATACTGCTTTGAACCAGCCTCTTTCAGTCTTTTATTCTTTAACACCATTTCTCTGAGTTCCCAGCACTTTACCATTCTTTCACATGTTTCAGGGAGATTTTTCATTGTTTTTTTTCCCCTCTCCCCCCAGCCCCCCCTTGACAAAGAACCTATAAAAATTAGACAGGCAAATTTGTTTTCCATTAGAGCTACTTGCCTTGCACTCAGGTACAATCAGGAACAACCATCTTAATTAAGGTAGTCCATAAATGTTCTGGTTGCTAAGCCACCAACCTCACTGCACAAATGAAACTCAATAGGTGTAACTTGCTCCATGAGCGAACATTTCCCATACCTTAAAACTCACCTCAGGTTTGGCTTTAAAATAAATAACAACCAGGAGATACCAGCAGAAAAAAATACTATTTTAGAATCACACAGAACAAATCAAGAAATTACTATATGTTTCTTAGTAACTATCGATTATTTTCTACATCTAACAAAACTTCACCCAAATCTACAATTTATAAAGAAGCTGCCTTGAAAAAACTATTCAGTGAATATAGCTTAATGCTCCTTCTTCCCAGCCTACAGTGTGCTATGTGTATATCTGCTCTCTGTCTTTACTTGCACTTTCACTAGATCCAAGTTTTGATTACCTGCAACAAACACTTCAGCTCCTGGGAAAATAAAAAAAAAAAATCCACTGATGCATTTTGCATTTACACTGGGTACATGTTCAGCTTTTCTAAATCCTGTTTGTAAACTCCAAATTAATTAGACACATCCACTTATCCTTGAGGTTACTCACACATACTAGCTGTCTGGGACGTTGGTATTGGTGGGATGGATTTTCTGCAGCACATCCTTTACAATGACCACTTTCTCTCCAGAAGAAATTGAAACAAAACCAGTTTTTCCCTTCCTCATGCTCTTGTTCAACATTTAAAAACTTCATTTAGTCAAAATCTCAAAGCGATGCTTACAGAGTAGTTAGGCTCCATACCAGTTCTCCCCTTTTGTTTGTATCTTTCTGAAGAGCAACAAAATCAAATTTAATAAAATATCCTGAATACCACTGAAAGTAAGAAAGTAGAGCATTTGGGTTGTTGGATTTTTTTTAATTTTATTTCATCTTTGGAAACATAATTATACTTTCTCAAGATCTTTAATGAAAAGGCAGATGGTATAAATGCACTTAATGATGATTGGCAAAACAAAGTATAAAAATGACCACTGTGAATCACGTTACGGATCCAGTTAGCTCATCGCTCTCTCTGCCAATGACCTGCAGTGACTGAGGTCTACCTGCAGAACAGCATGAGAAGAAATACAGTCATGTGCCTTCATTATATGCTCTCCCAACTTCTATCAATTTCTAATTGAAGAAGCTTCCTGATCCAGAAATGATACATACTTCTATGTACCTCAGTGGGCTTTTCAGTTGTAATTTTGCATGATTTTGAACACTGTTTTTTGTCCTCTTGTCACTTTGCGACAGTTAGTTATTAAATATAGTTATATATTGACTAAAAATGATTTTCCTTCTGGTTTCCAGAGCCTTCTCATTACAGGAAATAACTAATACTTGTTCACCATTCATCTTCCCCATGTCACTTGTGATTGTATACATTTTTGTCCTGCTTTCAGAGTGCGTCAATGTAAAGAGCCCTAGTCTCCCTACACAGAAATACTTGTAGAGCTTTGATCACTCATCACACTGATTTGTATTTTCGCTATTTTCTTTCAGAGATGAAAGTATCATAGCTGTGTACAGAACAGGATGCAGATATTTACTCCATGTTTATAAAGCAGTATCATGCTTTTTGTTTTTCTATTTCTTCCCTTCCTAACAACTCCTAAGGCTCTGCAGGTCTTTGACCATCACTGAACACTGACACGGTACTTGAAGAGAATTATCCACAAGCACACTACATTTTTTTCTTCATCATGTAGCCTATTCTAAGTCCAAAAACTGCATATGTCTGCTAGAGCTGCATTTTATTTTCCAGATACATCATGGAATCATTTATGTATTTTGAAGTTCACCTGCTGTTCCACTGCTCATTCACCATCAGGAGACTGAGCCTTCTCACAGCTCTTTGATCACTTTCAGCTGCTGTCATTCTGAAGACCAGAGCACCAAGCTGCTGCCTCAGTATTCCCCCATTCTCAATGGCATGAGGAGATAAACCTAAGGCCCTCCAGGACTCCAGTGGTAACTCTCTCTTCTTCTCTAATAATTTACCCCGCATTCAGTTTTCCTCCACTCCCTTTCATCCACTATTGATTTATAAAATGACTCTTCCTTTTTTTCTGTGGCAGTTGATGAAAACTTGTGAGCTTTCAGCAATGGACTTTGTTAAAAAAAAAAAAGCACCACTAGGACTTGCCATTCAGTTACGCTGTTGAGTTTCGTTACTTCTTTTCCCTCGTTTGTTTTTAATTCCTACCTTTAAATTAGTAATCCCAATATTTCAATTTTTATCT
Source organism: Numida meleagris (assembly GCF_002078875.1). Classification (NCBI taxonomy): domain Eukaryota; kingdom Metazoa; phylum Chordata; class Aves; order Galliformes; family Numididae; genus Numida; species Numida meleagris. The sequence continues at coordinate 36,014,421 of NC_034409.1, read as the reverse complement.
CATCCTGCCTTAAACATCTAACAGTAAATACAACTGAGAAATCAACACCTATTGGTACATCAGAAAAATTATTTCATTAATAAAATTCTCTCTGCAACAATCACTATTACAAGATTTAGTATATACTAGATTTACTGTGAGGAAAAACAAATCAATTAAACTGGCTCATCATCAAAAGAGGACAATCCTTGTACTTTTACCTCTTTGCAGTCTTTTACAATTGGCTGCATCATAGTAAGGTCCTGATGACTTCCACCCATAGCACTACTTGTACTCTTGTTTCTTGCATGCCCTTTCTTAAAAGGAGTTTTTCCACCAGACTGAAACTCCTTAGTTGGAGATGTTGGTGAAGTAGACAGTACTAGTGTTTTCAATGCCGCTACTTCAGCCTGAAGGACATCGATCTTGAAAATAAAAATATAGTCATTAACAAACAAAAATACTGTATTTGTAGACTGATGTTAAATCATTTAACGACATTTCAATAACCTCTGTTCAAATCAAGACTTCATTTTCCAGCAATGCTAACACAGAGATCTCTATATTACTGCAATAGTAACACTGTTTTCTTGCACACCTTGCTAGCTATCTGATGTGATGCTGAAACAGACTCTGCATCCATTGGTGTTAGCTAAGAACATGTCAAGGCAACACAGAACAAGTCAATTTATATTTTAATAATGTAAACACATCTATCCATCATCTACATTTCAGCTTTAGGACCATGCAAAAAGACAAAGCAAGCAAGTTGGAAAAAACCTCACCTTTCCCTGTGCTTCTTTTAACTGTTTTTCTGCTGCAGCTTGTTTGACATTAGCTTCTTTAACCATTTTGTGTGCTTCCTGTAAAAAAAAGTTTAGCTGGAGTAAATGCTTCACACAAATTTACAAGATCAAGTTTAAAAAAAAAAAACCTAAGGAGTTATACCATACTTAAGCTTCGCTGAGATTACTTGTAAATAAGCTGTGCAACAATCTGCTGAATTTAAATAGTTACAAACCAAAAAATAGCTGCAAACCTATCATCTGGATTCCTTCCTGCACCAGCAAGTTCTTCTGCCTTGGTCCAGAGCCCAGATACAGAAACTCAACAACTCCACCCGCTCACAGCCCACGCCCCCCCTCCAACAGAAACAATACCTGTCACGAACATCAGGCTCTGGTCACACTTCAGCAGCTGACAATTGATGTTCCTTGACCCCCAAGAGAAAAACTCAACCAGGAGCAACAAAAGCAACAGGGGCACAGTAACATATCCAAAAGAATTTCTCTCTCCTTCTAGCCAGAATAACCAGTTTTAGTCAAATGTATGAAGAAACTGGTCAAACAACTCAAGCCTGAAGTTTCACCATTAATAAAAATGTAAAGAATTAAAAATAATTTATGGATTAATAAACATTTCTTAAGTAGAACAGAAAACACACTAGAAACCAATCTGAGTAAATGAGCAGGACTAAGCTGATAACAAAGAAAGCGTAAAAGGACTGGGATTTTTTTCAATTCTTTTTTCCCAAACATCATTTTACCTCAGACTTTTAAGCCTTTTGTCTGCAAAACTTATTTGTTTTGGCTCTGATCCAGCAATTTGCAACCCATGATCAAATTTCCATTCTTATTTGGTACTCATTGAAGGCAAAAAAAAAAAAAAGGAAAGATCAGGGCCACCAACTAAATTACCTGAGGTAGGACCCTTCTCATATCTGTAAAGCGCCTAGCACATATCTGGACACTATATAAATAAAACAAGTTCATCCATAGTGATACCAAAAGTCCTGGCTGCCACTGGCATACAACACAGCTGTATGGTATGGGTCTGTAAAATTCTCTTAAGTAACATAAACATGCAGGAATGAGAACATACACATTTATACAATGTGTACAAATACATTTAACATTGACCATGCAGTTTCTGCTTAGTGATGCATCTTGGAAAGCAAAGCATGTTAGAGTGCTATTACAGTGGAAAAACATAACATATACATCCAGCTGTGTAAAACAAGTCTTGATCCTCAACTGAGATACATTAACATCAGCTTCACCATATTGACTTAGGCAGCATCTCACACAGTCACTGAAATTAGTGGGATTCAGAACAGAATGTGAATCCAAGGACTGTAGATCCCACTGCAAAAATGAAGAAACCTCAGCACTGAGTTTTACTAGAGACTCTTGGTGAAATCACGTCGCAAAAGAGAATTTAAGCAACGTGCCCACAACAGTTCGGAGTTCTGAATAATTAAAACTCATTAAATAATCATTACTAATGCACTATATTTCATGTGTAGCTTTCACAAATTGATAAATTGTTTTCAGTTAAATGGATAACATTATCTTTATTCCTCTGCAGTTAAAATGCCTGCCCAACACTTTCCTCCCCCCAGTATACACAAATACTTATGCTAAAAAATAGCCTTCCAGTGTTCCATTTACACTGCTTAATATTTATACCGCTTAATATTTTTAGTAACTTTGCACTACTGGGATGACGAAATAAATTGCTTTGCCAATCCACAGAGCAGTTTGCAATTCCATTTATGAATGTCAATATTTTCCAGGTTTTGATAGCACTTTTGTAGCATTACAACATCAACAATGTTGTTTCTAAAACATGCTTGATGTTTTATCTCCATGCATATGCTGAAAACCAAGACCTACAATTTGGTAAACAGAAAGTATAACTGGTTTATGAAATTCATACCAACAGGTATGCATATCATAACTTAGCCTCCAGACATTCCATGAAAAAATGATAACTGATCTTGTTTGAAGTGTGGATTTAAGATGTTTTTTTCTGTTTAATGCAAGCTCGCAACCTTTGCTGGCATCACTGCCATTTTCTCAAAAGAAGAGGTCCTACTTAACGTTCAAGGCTTTTCACCTTGCAACCAGCTGCCACCCTGGTGCATTACTCAGTTTCTCTTTAAACTTGTGGGTATAATGTGCTACCAGACCCAAAATTTAAAAGCTGAAAGCATGGTTAAGTTCTGTACTGTGCTCTACGTCCTTTGATCTGGAACGACGCTATTTTGTATTTAATCACCATGACAACCCCAAATTTAGCTCTTATCTAAATAGCCATGTTGTCAGACAGAGAAGCTGCATCAAAATACTTATGCCAAAAAAATAAGCCTAAAAACTTTTAAGCTTTCTGATACATTTTCCTTATTTTCTTCATTTAGTGCCTAGGCATACTGACAAAGTCTCTCATGTGATTGAAAAGTCTACTACTTCCTCTTAAGTTCTCTACCACCACACCCAGGTCTTTTGAACAGAAATCCTTTTATAAGCTTATTACAGAAAAATTGCATAAAAAACACTGATTCTACATAAAACATCTGGCTCAGCTTCCTTTAAGTATATCACATCGAAGACTCCAACAAACCTCAAACAGACTAGCTGTAAGTTCTTCCAATTCCTGTCCAAGTTGATCTCGCACTTTAGAAAGCCTTTCACATTCTTCATCTTTTAACTTCAGCTCCTATGGAAAATTAAAAGTTATTTATTCTGACTTAGAGAAATAATTTGGCCTCTTAAAGCTAACACCACAGAGAGGGGAAAAAAAAAAGAGGAAAAAAAATCAGAGGAAAACAAAACCTTTGCTAAACAAAGCCTTTCAACATATTCATCTTAAAACTAGAAGCAACTAAATTAATGCTGTACATACATAGCTATTTCTTCCAGCTATACAGCAGAGTACCAGGGCAATCTACAATATCTCTAACCTGAAAAATCAGCATTTCCAAAATTCTAAGAAAAATAAAAAAGCAGCTTTTCTTTTCCTGAAAGTATAGAAGACTTAAATATAGGACAGAGTATCAGTTCTATTTACCTATTCCTTAACAGATACTTTAATTAATACATAAGTACTTGATTTTGTTGTGGTTTTTTTTGTTTTGTTTTTGTTGTTTGTTTTTATTTTTCAACATATCCTTGTCTCAAGATGATTCCTGATTCCCTTACAATCTTAAAACAAGATGGAAATAGCTTGTAGGTCTCCTTGTAACTAACACAATTACGAAGTCACACTGTAATTATATCTTTACTCTCATTAGTGCAGATTTATAAATCAAATGAAAGTAGCTTGTGAAATTTCAAATATGTTATTTGTCCATGATATCACTAAAATATCACTTGAATGAAAAAGGCCTGACCATATCACTTTCGAAGTAAGATCTTAGTACAGATTTGGCAGCATAAGGGTTACACATGCCCGATCTAGTCTGTATTTTCCTAAGTCTGAGGGGAGAGGGGGGTATTTCTGCAGGAGTACATAAAGTTTGACGAGTTTGGAAGAGTTCCCCTTTCTCACCCATTAACACTGGAAGCTCTAGTGAGAAAGAGAAGGATAGGAAGAAAAAAAAACAAGAGAAAGAAAAGCAGAAAGCAACCCATTCTGACCTTTCAAACATTCCTTTTGGCCATAACTCTTCCCCTATCCCCAGTCCCTATCTAGACCTTCCTCCTCTTCTTTTCTCCTGCCTATCTAGCTACTACACTCCCATCTCTCCCAACACATAGGATCCAAGACTGTCACCGACACATTAGAAATTCCAAATACGATCTAGCAACAGTTTGCTTTCAAAACCTACAGAAACAGTTAAAGAATACACCTGCCTTCTGAAACCTCTGGCAGGCCAGTCTTTACAGAGGCATAAAAAGGCCAAAATGTCAGCTTTTGTACTTCTCTGGGAGGCACTTCTCCCAGAGTTATCATGACTGAGTAACTTGTACACAATAATGTAGGAAATTAAATCTTGCCTTATAGCAGGCTCTCTATTTCTGGGATGAAGATCCTCCTGTCTAACTTCAGCTCCCAAATCTGACAAGTGTTTGAGGACTGTTCAAGACCCATGTATTGTAAAATACATTAGTTAATTCCTTTTATTTGATTTCAACTTTGGACATTTTGATCAAATTTTATTCCAGTTTGCTATTTTGATTTTTTTTCTTTCTATACATAGCCTTTTAGCTGTCTTTATTTAAAAAAGCATCACTAAAATATTTGGGGGGGGTTCCTCCAATTTTTCCAATATTTCCTCACATAATGCACAGCTGCTAATAGAGAAACGAAAGATTCCGATGCAAAATGCTTAAAGCTCAAGTTTCACATGATCCTATAAATACAGCGAATACATCAATACTTTTTAGCTCTTTGGTTTATTTCACTGATTTATTAGGAATACACTACGCATATCTTAAACACAGGATTGCTACAAGACATCATAAAAGGAGGCTGGAATAAGATTCAGGCCAAGACTTGTCAAACTCATGTAGACAGAACTACCCTTGATCACTTTTGGCCTATCACTATCAATACACTATTTTAAGTGAGATTGTTGCAGCTTTGCCTGTAACTGGAAAGATTAGGGGGAGGCTTAGATTAAAATTTAGGCAGACAAGTAAAGCTACTTAATGAAAGCAAAAAGGAGACAACAGCATGCAGTCTATTGCACATAGCAGCTTAGCTACATTTGTCAAACATAGGGCAAATTCCTGCAACACAACAATTCAGGAGGAGCATAATATAACACGTTATTTTGTCAAATGAGTTTAGTAGCTCAGGCTGATGGTTTTTTATGCAGGGAAGAAACGAGTGCTCAAATCAAAAGCTATTGGAGCCATTGCTACCACTTGTGCCTTAAAGTCATCACTGAACGCTTCCCAGCCATACAGAACACAGACAACTGTGTGCTCTAGGTTTACCATCCATGCTGCAGTCCTTCCTGCATTACTGTTCTGAAAAAGTAACTATGTGAAAAAAAATACACACAATTCTGAAGTAGGCGATAAAAATTTACACCATGCAGGGCAAAAAATCCCTTAAAGATATATATATTCCTATATCAAATAGTCATATTATTGCTTATTTCATTTTGATCTTCACCATCAGAATGTAGATTGGGTCTTTAGAAAGAAGTGATAAGAAATGCAAGTTACTGCTTCAGAACAATTAATGTTTTAAATTCTAAAAAGAAAATCATCCTGGATCTAGTTCAGCAATTTAAGCAAGTCACCACTAGATGCAGAAGATCAAGAAGGGAGCAAGAAATTTCTATAGATATCACCTAAAATGAGAGCTGTGGAAATACTGCTGAAGCAGCCAAGAGGATAAACTGTACTCTGGGATGCATTAACCACAGCACAGTCAAAAGCGGTGATTCTCCCGATATATTTTGTGTTGGTGTGGACTCACTTGGAGTACCATGCACAGTTCCCGGCTCCGTGACCCAAAAAGAGGTGCTGATACTTGAATGCATCCAGAGGAGGATGAAAAGGGTTCACAGGCCGGAAGGCACACCCCAAGAGGAGCAGCTGAGGACACTGGGTTTGGTAAGCACAGGGAAAAGGAGGCTGAGAGGTGGCCTTGTTGCTCTCTTCAGTTCCCTAAGGAGCAGCAGAGAGGGAGGCACCCAGCTTCTCTGTGGTATCCAGTGACAAGATACATGGTACTGGCTCAAGCTGCATCAAGGAGGTTCACGCTAGACATGAGGAAAAGCATTCTATCAAGAGGAGGATAGTTAGACACTGGAACAGACTTCCTGGAGCTGCTTGATGCCCCAGTGCCTGTCTGTGGCATTTAAATAACGCTCTCAATGATATGCTTTTAGCAGTGAGTCAGTTCAAAAGCAGTCTGACAGGCTCCACCCTTACAGGGTCCCTTCCAACTGAAACTATTATGGCTTCAGAGATAAAGGCACTTCACAGACTCCTCAATTATTTGGTCCTATGCTGCCAGTGAAGATCCTTCTTTTGCTTGTATGTAGACTTCCACTTGCCTGAGAAAAAAATTTGGTATCTGCAGCAATGATACTACACCAGCTTAAGGCTGGTGGCATTATGGAAACAAGCCTTTCATCACTTAAAGACAGCAATGAACATCTTTAGCAGTCAAAAGCTAGCAGTCTTTTGCAGTTTGTTTTAGAAAAGCTTGAAAACACTCTTTGGTGGAGTTCTGGGATGTCATTCTAGAGCCTTCTCATTTTTATTCTTCGATAGTTTACAAGCAAATGACAGCAGAAATTTAATAATGCCAGATGTTCTCCTACAATGCTACTGGAATTCCTTGGTAGTTATTGTGAATCTTTTTATTCATTAATCCATGCAGAGTTTTCAAAATATCATGTTTTTCTATGAAAAAAATAAAGAGATTTAACCACCAGCGTTAGGCTACTCAGATACACTACAATAATGGCAATGAACCCTGCTACACCGGATTCTTTGACAACACAGGTAGAAAAATCCCCTGCAAACCCCGTAGTGATACATGAGATCTGAAGACAAACGAAACTGAGTACTCCAGTTTGATCTCATAAGAGGAAGAAGGCATACAGAAACTGAAGCCTCTGAAACAAAATCCAGATCTGAGTATCATGTTCAAGAAAGATACATTGAAACTTACAATGCCATGTTTTACACTGTTACTCTTACTCTTTCACAACAGTCACTTTATCAGTGTGAGAAAACATCTCAATTTCACTCTTACTAGGGAAATATCAATAATGCAGTGGTCTGTGGGGACAGGACAAGGGGAAACGGCCATAAACTTGAGCACAGGAAGTTCCTCACCAATACGCGATGGAACTTCTTCACAGTGAAGGTGACAGAACACTGGAACGGGCTGCCCAGGGAGGCTGTGGAGTCTCCTTCTCTGGAGATATTCAAGACCCACCTGGACGCCTGCCTGTGCAGCCTGGAGCCTGCTTTGGAGGGGGGTTGGACTCGATGATCTCTAGAGGTCCCCTCCAACCCCTACAATTCTGTGATTCTGCTACAAAAATCATAAATGGCTTTACTTGTTGCCAACAAGCCTACAGATCTCACTCTAAAGACAGTGGGAAAGACAGGGTATGAGATTTGCAATCATCAGCTCTGGTAGATTGCTCTTTCCTCATCAAGAAGGGGCAAGCTATCAGTAAGAGCTGGAGATTTCAGCGTTCCAAGAGAAAACAAAATAAAAAACTGAGTTTCCCTCTGCAGTTACGAATGGCATCATTACACTGATGGTCAGTGATGAATTTCATGGCCAAGTCACACAAAAATTCAAGCAAGACGTGACTGTGAGCTGCCACAGCTCAGAAGCTACAAGCAAGCAATTTGAAGTACAGGCAATGTGCTGGTTACTTAATACGAAAGACAAACAGAAGGTGTCCCATTACAAAGGCTCCACTAAACTTGCATGTCAAGAAGCTCCATAATACAAAATACCATCACTTTTCTCTCAATGTTATCTAAAGGTGGTTTATTTACTTTCAATAACCATAGTGTTACGTCTCAATAATAGCTGGAGAACAAAAATAGACAAACGTCCAGAGACATGAGGATATACACTCCCAGGCATTGGATCGTTACATATTTTAACACCTCCTCAATTTTCCTGAAGCTGTTTTAAAAAGAGGGGCAAAACACACAGAAAGGTTCAGATCATTTGAAGTGGGCTCTTCAGATCCATTTGATAGAGTGCAGCCAGAAAGCAAGTCTACACTGAAAAAACATTATAAAAAAAAAGAAAAAGGCGTGAATGGGCTCACCGAAGGGTGAAAAATCTGCTAAGTTCTAATGACTCAAAACTACGTTCAGGCAGAAGTACACTCAACCTTACACACTGTTACTATAAAAAATGCTGCCCTGCTGTTACCTCCAGCTCAACCTTTCTCACATTCTTATATGATTCAGACCTGCAATTTACCTAGACTGACACAGAAGAATATCATATGTGTATATAACCCTTATATTAAAAAAAAGAGAGCATAAGAAGAAAAAAGTTGCATTCGAAGAAGCAGAGACATTAAAAAAGAATTCAGATAATGGATTCCTAAGCTTCAAAATTCCTATTTCCCTTCCAGTTCTCCTTCCAGTCACAACTGCAACAAATTCAAATCCATCTGTCTTTAATACATGCCACAGTTGCAGACACGCTTTGGGTAAAAAGAAGCTTGGAAGAAATGAAACAGGCAGGATAGCAAATTGGTGCTCGCTTAGTTAATTCCTGGAAAGTCTGTATGCTTTCTAGGATGAACGATCTCATAAAATTCAAGTACCAATTGCCATTCTTACTTTTCTCACTGTTCCTGACAAAGCTCATAAACCCAAGTGAACCACAGAGTCTTAAAGAGAATTTAAAAGCACAATGTAAAAAAAAAAAAAAAGCTAGATACAAGCACCACGTATTAACTGTATTTCTGCAGATTTTTAAACCGAGTACTCTTTGACAAAGCTAAATATAGCTGGATATATATTCAAAGACTGTATGACACTGACTAATGCAGGGGGACACAGCCCTGTATGAACAGCCATGACTTTTGGAAAAAAAGGAAAGATGAATTAGGAGTACAAAAAAATAGTTCCTATTACAAAGTGGAAGAAAGTATATATTATGAAAGGAATAAGGTTTGTTGTCGTGCAGTCTATAAAGACTCCTGTGTTACTGAGTAATCCTGAACCAGCAGAAGTTTATGAAGCCAAGCAAACAGAAGTTACCCATCTAATGTAATACCGTAAGAATCAACCTAAGGTGCTGAGAATTAACAAGGATTTTGACATCAGCGTTCTCAAGTTCGAGCTGAGTCTTTTCTTTTATTATTATTTTTTAAGAACATCCAAACCATCTGAAACTAAAATTTTCCTTTTTTCTTTTATGGTCTTAACAGCTTTAATGCTACATTACAGTGAATTAACATTTTCAGATAATTCAAAGGTAACAGCAGTATATCTGAGTTGCTGATTTTAAGTACATTAGTTACAATTTTGTACCCTGTCAGGAGCTGGAATATCTTTTCTAAAGTTTAAACTGTAGCTTGATCTTAACTTTCTAAGGTTTCAAGTTTAACTGCTCGGTTTATATATTCACATGCAAGGTCCTCAGACTTAACTCAGGTTAATGTTTCCTTTTATCAGAATCCATATCTAAGATTCACACTGACAAGGGCAAATGCAACTATGACAGAAACAATGACTACATTCAACAGAAAGAGGCTGCAAGCAGAGAGGAAAAGTTCAAACACGAGGTAAAATGAGTTTAAATTGAAACAAGAATGAAATCATGTAGAGGAGAGGGCACAGACACAAACAGCACAAAAAGACTACTAGGAAGTTTAAGCACAGAAGGATGTTAGAATGGTAAATAATGGCTTTGCATTTATATAGCTCCATCCATCCAAACAAGACAAAGCGCTTTACAAATATTAACCAATTGAGCCACAGTGTCCTCAAAGTTACCCATATTCAACTGAAGTGTGGTGTCACAGTACTCTATAGAACTTCAGTGACATCTGTATTGCTTTTTTCCTACACAAACATTCCCCTCTGATACCTCAGAAGTATTCACATTCTAAAACACTCATAATCCACAACACAATCTACACTTTTATCCCACAGGAGAAAGAAGACTTGAGAGGTATATCATCAACATTATAAGTACTTAAAAACTAACAACAAGATGACAGAAAAATTACTCTTATACTCAAATGTCAGAATGAAGGACTGGCCTAAATTTCTAAGAAAAAATATTTAACCAGCAATGTAGCAAAAGCTTTACATGTTACGTAGCAGCAGCACTAGAAAAAAAAAAACACTATCAGGGAACAAATCTAAGACATTAGCACTGCAGACATTCAGAATAACTTCAAACAATTACACTGTAATAGTTCTATTATAAATGAGTAGACTCAGCATCTTCTGGCCCACCTATCATTCTGCCACATGAGAACCACACTGAAGAGAGAAAAAGCAGGAGGAGACAAGACAACAAGCCTTACCCTCTGAGCTTTTGCAAGTTCTTCCTTCAATCTTTCATAGCCCTTTTCTCTTACTTCCAGTACAGATGGGCTCCGTAAGTGAGATAAACTGTCTGTACTCAAACCAAAAATATCTTCGTTTCCTTCAGCAACATCTGCTACTGTAGCACCCTGCAAATACTCTTTCTCTGCATTATTGCTCTCCTTTCTGGAATTATTGTGATTGAATGACCCACCCTGGGGTCCAGAGGTAGAACAAAGTACTGCGTCAGTAACATTGATGCTGCAAAGAAAGAGAGAGGGTTTTCTTAATTTATATTATAAATTAAAAGCATTTTAGAAACAGCAGTAGTAGTGCTGAATGTACTGTTACAGACACAGTTTCATATTAGACACTATAAGTATATTAACGTACTATCTTTAGTAAAGCTAGTAGTTCCACAAACAAAAAAACCACCAGTGAAGAGATGCACAAAGCTTACCTGACACCTGATACTTCCCCACAATTCAGCTGTCTGGGAGATGAATAAACAGGTTGCGTGGGAAGGTCGGAAACATTCAATGCATTGGGTTGGATCGGCGCAGAGGACACGACAGAAGGATGAGGTCGGTAAATAACGCTGGGTGAGGTAGTTTGTTCCTGAGTCCCTGGCTCATTTACTCCCAGAAGATCCGGTGTAGTGGGCGAAGCGAGGTTCACTTCATGAAAGCCTTCCAAGGGGTCACTGGCCATAATAAATGCCTCATCATATGAAGCCCTAAATGAAACAGTCACATCGTCAGAATGCAAACAGGAAATAGTTGTATCTTTATAGATAACATTATATTACTTGTTACAGTCACTTGTATTTTTAAAAACTAGACAAATATGATCAGAATACTTCATGTTGGAATGGAAACAAGTATCAACTTCAGCATCTACAAATTTTTGCTTCATATTGGACTGTGAACTCAGAAGATCTAAGAACAAACTCTGGATCTAAAAGTCAATATAGTCTAAGACTTTTTCGTATCAAAACACACATTTAATATTCAAGAACGAGAACCAGCAAGAAAAAAAATACAAACTCCAAAGTTTCCACTTTAATCTCAATGAAACAAATATTCTAGAGACAGAAATCAGCATACCTTTAAATAAATTACAGTCCATAACAGTTTTGGTTAATTTATGTCTAACCTTGTAACACTTCACTGGAGTGACAGAACTAGTCAATAAGACTTCTCCTGCAGCATGATGATGTGCACTTAATACATAACATAATTCAGTGATGACTGTGTATTTAATAAGTATCACATAAAATATGAATTCACTGCATAATACACGTAAAAGTGTGCAATTAATTGGTAATTTGGACAATTTAACACACATCATCTTTATTTTTTTTTTTAATTCCATGCTTTTAATAACAATATGGTACAGCACACATTACGCAAGCTCCAACAAAGAAGATCCTATTTTCCTCAGTTTATCAGACCTCATAAAATCTTTGCATGATTCAAAACTATAAACTGGCACTTTTATAAAGATAAAATTAAGGCTTCACAAGGGTACCTAACATGGAAGAGAACTGTAGCATCATCTAACTAACTGGATCGATTCTGTTTTAGAGAAAATCTGTTTCACTCTTCCAGTTGAAAAGAGCAGGCAGGGAACAGATTAGAAAGATGAGGACCGTAACCACAAAGAGATGTCATCTAATTACTGTTGCAATGTATGTCCAGTTCATTATCTATTTCATAAAGCAAAGGAAATGCCATGAATGGAATCTGAAGTTAGTATACATGCCAATGTTTTAGTTACATCAAGGTGTTCTGATCACCTTGGAATCAAAGAACCCTGCTCAAAACTGTTTTCTGTCTCACACATTGACTGAGTGAACATGCAGCCATGTTAAACAAGTTGCTTTACCACGCCGTTAGGGACATTTGGAGCAAAAGTTAGAAATAATTTTTCAGACAGCAAGAATAAGTTACCTACAGTGTTGTTGCCTTTCTTAATTACTCCCCTCAAAAACCCAACAACTGCTAAGAAACTGCCAAACAAGCACAGAGAGGACCCTACATAAATAAAAAGGGACACATAGTGGCCGGCAACTCTGCCCACAGCAGGAGTTAGAACTGCATGGTCTTTAAGATCCCTTCCAACTCAAACCATTCTGTGATTCTGCTTCCCATTCTATTTTATTTTGATCAGCAGCAGCCACACAAACATCATTTATAAAGAAAACTGTCACAATTTTGTGGTATGGAGCTTTTCTAACGCAACACAAACACGAACAGCTTGTTTTCAAGTTCTATTTAAGTAAGCTTTACAAATATTCTTGTTTGCTTTCTCTGTAGTTCTCCTTAGCTATTACAAACATTCTGATTATATGCTCTGCGTGACGATAAAACCTGTTGAGCCAACAGATTAAAGTAAAGGGACTGCCAAAGCTGAGGGACATTTCTTCAAGGTTAAACATCAAAAACATTTTCAGGTAAACAGTAAAACAGTTCCATGTCAGCATTCAGCATTTAATAAGCTAAACACTGCCATCTTGGAAAGAAATAAAATGCCAGAAATAGTCCTTTAAAATTCACTGACGGAGCTGGAAATATCCATATCCCCAGTCTCAAAGTCAGGCTCGCATTTACAGGAACACAGTTGCTTTCATTGCTGCCACCAGACAGTTTTCCCACTACCAAATACACCATACCGAATACCATTACACCGGTAACAAGCACCATGATGTCTCTTCCCATTCCCAGCTCCTTTGGATTCCAGCCTTCACAATTAACACAAGATGCAGGAAGACACGGGCTTCCGCGTAGCAATGCTGGAAGGCTGCCTGCATGCTTTGCCTATAGCACCTAGGAAACTGCACCAAAAATCACCCACCAGCATCAAAGAGAGAGAATGCAGACGAAAGCAAAATGGGATCAACTACTCTTCTACTCTTCCACTTCTTTTCCCTTCTGGTGACTTGTTTCCATTTCAAGTGTTTCCATTTTGGCTCCACTGAAAACAGCCCAACATGATGCCCGGCAGCAGTGCTCCAGTTCACTGTTCAGCATCACCAGCTGTTTGTACTTGCATACCCCACTGAGATGAAATTTACTCAGTTATTAAAAAGGAAGCTTTTTCTGTTATAGTACATTAAAAAAAAATTTGCAAAAGTGATAAAGCACAGCCCTTCTGTTAGGCTCTCCACAGATCGTCAGATGGGCACAGCCAGGCATGCAATCTGTAGAACACTTTCCATTCACAACTTTTTTTCTTCCCCGCACTACTTCTCGCTTTGTAGGGAGAGGCAGAGGTGAGGCAAACCACCCATACCAGGAGAAGAAGCCTGTGTCAAACAGCTCCATTTTCAGACTGGACACTGCCTGAATGTTTTTACCTAAATGTCTGCTGAACACATTATGCAAGGACAAAACCAAACCTATGTGCAAAAAACTTAGCAGTCCTAAAAAAAAAAAAAGCTTCTTTTGGCAAAGAGCTCTATGAAATAATGGTAAACAACAACAACAAAACCACCACCACGTATTAAATGTCAGTCTTATTAAGGAGTATGGGTTTGGTTCAAGCTTTGTGGGTTTTCCCATTACTGACAAACACGCAGCCTTGCTGTGAAGGCGCACGACGACGTGCACAGCAAGCCGGGGCGTTTACCAGGAGCCGTGCTGACTGCATGTAAAAAGCCACAGTGTTGACACAGTGCTCTGTCTCACTGCTACTGCGAACAGCAGCCCATATACTGACACATTTCAGGGCAGTACACATTAAATAAACAAAATCATGAAGTTCCTTCACACTTTTTTTGCTATATTAATATACAGCAAGGGGTCGGAATAGCATTCGCGTCTCCCCATTGTGACCATTTTTGTTTTAGATATGGTATGCAACTTGAGTGACGTATAAAATTCAAGTAATTGTCATAAACTAGTATGAAACAACAGCATAAGTTAATTTCCTTATATTATTACCTGAAAATAATGCAAATTTGGTGTATGCTGTCAGAACTTTGCCCTTTCTTCCTACCTCTCTGCTGCCCCACTTGCACTGGTGATTACCCACACAACTTCCCAAAGGAACGCACAAATCTGTTATTTAAGATTAAATAAAAGTGTATTACAAAGAAACCAGTTGAACAACAGTTAATACGCTCCTATCATTTCTAACGGGAACCAAGAGCTGCAAACATTGTGAACAGTCAAATTAAAATGCTTCACCCAGGTTTCAGAAGGGGTCAGCTCCTTGCCCAAATCAGAGCAGTTACCACCACAAAGCAGGAACTTATCACAGCAGTAAGTTTTCTTCTGAAAAACAATACTTTTGTTTAAGACTGCCCGCTGCAAGCTCTGGAGTTTCTCTTTCATGGTCTACTCAAAGCTGTCATTTCAGCCTGTTGGTAGTTGAAAGCAACTCCCTAATTGCTGGAAAAAGCCATTTGGTGGTGGCATCACTTTCCAACATTTTATACATCAAAAAGCTCATTTTTTAGCTTTAACAGTCAAGAGCACAACAGAACTGTTACCTGCTCAAGGAAACAGGAGGGAAAAAAAAAAAAGAAGAACGGAGTCACTATTTCTAAACATTCTGATGACAAGAAAACTCTAGTTAGCATTTACCAAAAAATGTGCATATTACCTGTAGTGTTTTAATACTCAGAAAGGTCTGCTGTGTGGGGACAACGAAATCTCAAAGGCCTCATTTATTAGACTCCAGAGCCTGCTTCTGCGGGGGGGGGGGCGGCAGGGGGAGCAGGATAGACAAGTGGATTTTTTGTACCGGTTCCCCAGGATTGGCATTTGCCCACCATAACGCCTGCATTCTTCTCAGTGGGTTTTGAAATATTTGGCATTTATACAGCCTGGAATGTGAGATGCTTTAAGCCCAAAAGAACTCAGCGGGGAATTACAGTAGTGGAGTAACAAATACATACCTGTTAAAGGAGCAGTCCAATTACTGCAAATGCATACCCAGCATTGTGTGTAAGGCTCACGTGGACATTAACTTTAAGTTCAGAACACCAATTCAACTACGTTATGTGAGATGTTCACCAGATGTTGGCACTTGATAAAGAGGTTTGGTGAATTTTATTTTTTTTTCCCAGAGCTAAACTGTTTTATATTTCTGCTTAGCCACAAGAACTGGACAAATTTAAACACTGCTACCAACGCTAGCACATTGCACAGACAGTTCCACATTTGACACAGGAATTTCCTTCAAGTTTGTCATGGTTGTAAAAGTGAGGATTTTTTGCAGAACTTTTCACTTAGGGATTCCAAATTTGCAACAAGTTATTTGGAGGGCAGGAAGATACACGAGAAAAGAAGGTATGGACTCTTCCAGTGTTTAGTTACTACTTTTATTTGTGAGTGACATTAGGTAATGTATTTACCAACAGATAGTAAAAGAAACAGGCAAGTCTGCAGAATTCAAGAACTAGCAAAAAGAAAAGGAAAAGAAAAACTGCTTCAATACGATGTTTTTCTACTGCATCCCCCTTTGTTTTGTGATATCATGCTGTAATGCAGTCTTCTACCATTCTTTACTCTGCTAGCCATCCAAACACCATTTCACACTGTTTCAAAGAAGCATAAGTCTATTTAGTAGCAAGATTTCATAAAGTAAAAAGAACTCGTGTTTTGCTGAACTGCTGATTTAAAAAAAATGTATTTTTAAATTAATATTGGGATATCCCCAACTAGAAGAAATTGGGTGCAGACAGCAAGCGTTGCTTCTCTTACAGGAGGGAAGAAGCAGCACACAAAATTCAGAGAGCTCTATTTATGAAGCCCTTTTGAAACTTATAAATAAATATGGCTTAAGAGTGCAACATGGCATACCTCCTACTCCAGAGAAAAATCAGCGCTCTGGGAGGTAGAATCCTCCGAAACGTACTGTAAACATTCAAAGCACAGCATTCAGTTCGCAAAGCCTCTCTGAACGCAGTGAACGTGCCTGCAGATAGTATTCTCTTTCCAGACGCCGTTCTGAAGGCACAGCGTGGTTCTGCCTTACCTCGGAAGGAGCCCCGAAGCACAGCTCAGTTTTACTCTGGGTTGCACCGTGACAGCAGTGTAACTCATGTTAAGACTTTGGCTAAAGATACACTCATCTCCAGTTAACGCTGAAAACATTTAATTAGTAAAAGCCATCACAATTCTCACGGTATGTAAAGCTTTCTAGAAGTGCGTGCATCTGGCTGGAACCAGGCAGTCGATAAGAGTCCTTCCAATCTGAGCCGTTCTATGACTCCATATTACTAACTATATCTAAGGAGTCTAACACAACTTCTAGCCAATTCACCGTACACAACATTCTGAGCGCCGTATTAAAAAGAAACATCTAAAGTATGCATTTATTTTCTGGGAAGATCCATCAACCTAAGCGGAACAAAGATCGGCTGCCGTGGCACTTTCCACGCATTTTGCATCACGCTGATACAGCGCTGGTGCCCGCTGCAGCCTGCGAGCAGCATCCCGCCGTGACCGCGTCCTGCAGGAGCGCCCGGCCCCGTACCTCAGCCGCAGCTGGGGGTGCGCTCGCCTTTGTTATTCATTAAAAGCATAAGACAGCGGTGAATTATTGATGGCTCTTCGCTCGCTGGCTCGCTCGGTAACACGAACTAAGGGCAGCGGAGCGGCTGCGAGTCAGAGGCACGGCAGGCCCGGCCCGAGCCCACTCGCTGAGCGGCTCTATAACAACAACAATAAAATTACTACAGCAGCACAGCCACGGCTTTGCCCTGTATGTCACTGAGGAACGCAAGCACCGAACAGATGGCAGCCGCCAATGCACGCCCCTAGACCGAACAACCTCACATCTGCCCGGAGAGAGGAGCCGGCCATCCTGTGGGCAGCCGGAACGCCCGCCCCGAGCCGCCGAGGGCAGCGCTGCGCCTCCCAGCAGCGCCCGCAGGTGAGCGGCGCGCAGCGCGGCGCCGGACACGGGGACAGCTGCCCCTCCGCGCCCCGCTCCGCAACGCCGTGCCACGGCGGAACCGACCCCCGGCGGAACCGACCCCCGGCGGCCGCCCCGCCGCAGACGCGGCTCAGCGACGAGGAACTGACCCGAGCACCTCTTGCTCGGCTCCCCCTCAGGCCACACGACAAACTCTGCCCTCGGCGCTCCGTCCCCGCCACCCCCCCCGCATCTCGTCGGGCCCCGCTCCCGGCCCCGCCCGCGCGGCACCCCGAGGACACTGCCCCACGCTGCCGTACCTGCGCCGATCCAGCCCCAACGGCCGCCGCCGCACCGCGTCCCTCCGCCAACCTGGGGGGAGGCGGGCGCTGGGCCGCCGGCGCGCATGCGCCCCGCCGGCGCCCCGCCCGCTGGGTGGGGGGCAGGTGTGTGCGGCCCCGCCGCCCTCCGCGGGGCTGGCGTTGGCGTCCTGCTGGTGGCGGGGCCCACCGGGGAGGAGACCGCCTCAGATGGGAGGCGTCGCCCTCACACCCCCACAAGCAAGCACGCCGCCCGTAGTAGAATGCCGCTCTGAGAGAACCGGTGCAAATGGTGCCAGGCGCTTCGTGAGGAGACAGCCCTGCAGCTTCAGAAGCGATCCATCGGTGTCTCGGTGTTCCTCATCTGGAGAGAGGGCTGAGGCACTGCTGTGCTCAAGGGTGTTCAAGGACAGGGCTACTAAAGCCTGAATGCTTTTTTACTGTGAAAAACGCAGGGAAGTTGATCCTTCCGTGGTTAGTGGTACGTGGTTACAAAGGTGCTTTATTTCACAATTACAAATGAGAAAATGAGACATGTACCAGATCATTGTGTGGTGATTTTTCATTGGTGAGGCGCGCACTGCCGCCGGTCAGGCTCTGAGCCTGTCCGCTGTAGTAATAAAAACTAAACTGTGACTTGTACACACAAGACTTGTAAAATAAGGCCACATACACAGCTAAAACAGAGCTCGCACACTAAAAGGATGTGTTTTTCCAGCTCTGCTAGTTTGTCCGATAAAGATATTACCGCTACTTCTAATCTTGGTTCACCTCCGTCTATAAGCCCTCACTACGGCCACCTCGATAGAGCCATGGCAGTGCCAGCAGTTCTCCAGCTGCTTAGAGTTTAACACACGGCCTTCATGGGTTTTTTGCCTTTGAAGTCTTGGTCTATATAATTTTGTATTTTATATCTCTTTAAAAGCAGTAGGCAAAATGTTGGAAAGCTGCTATAAACAAGACTCCATTTTACCACTGGCCCAATTACATAGGTCCCTCCAAAAGTCATGCCTCCTGTTTATTTCCATAGAAACTACAACAGATACAAAGCACACAAGAACACTATTTGATAGAGCAAATTCTCAGCTACAAAACACTACTTTTCAACATAGTCACCACCTTTAGCTATGCATTTTAGCCAGTGATAAACAAAAACCTGCATGCCACACTTGCCAAATCTGCTCTGGTGGAGGTTCCCCACTGTCTCTTTCACCACTGCTGAAACACACCACCCACCTCCTTACTGTGCTCACATCCACTCTTTGGTCTCCGTAAACATTCAACAAGCATCGATGAGTGTCAGTGGGTGCCATTTTTCCCGCATGGAGGAATTCAGTGCCACACCTTTGCTTCATCCACATTCCATGTCAGATGCCATTGTGTCAGCCTGCCCCTCTGCTGCCATCTGTCACACGGCAACAACATGGAACAGGATGTTGTCAGGAAGGCTCAATCTCTCCTGCCATACCACCAATATCTGCCTGTGACATCATGAGCCAACATAATAAAATAGGAGGCATTACTTTCAGAACAGCCCTTGTAGATCACCCATAAGTGCTTCACGTGACAGCAGTATCTGTTTCACGCTGTGCTTTGATCTTGGTTAGTACAGCTGAACTGAAATGTGAATGTGCCGCAGTGGCAAGGAACACAAGCAAAAAACGCATGTAAACAAGATCTTGTCCCATTCATCAGTCAAGAATCCAGGCCACGTTCTAGTCAATAATTGAAATGTTAATTGTCTTGACAGCTTTCCGCTGAATGTGAAAGAATCCTGTTGGACCAGCCCTGCAGGACACAGCCACAGACAAATCATATTCTCTGTGATGCATTAACTATTGCATCCACCAAGCAAGATCTTCACTTAGGGCAAATTAAGATGACAAATTAAGATGAGAAAGACAATGTCAAAAGAGAAACATCAATGTCATTCATCAGAAAGTACACTTATTAACTATAAAAGATAATATACTCTAAACCACTTTTCAGTATGTAAATCTACACAGGGGGCTCAGACAGCAAAAATGGCTTCAGAGAATCATCACCCACAGCTTTTCTGGATGTAATTGGTAAACCGAGCAGTGCTAAGAGCAGAGTACTCAAATAGCAGCATAACCTGAAGGTTGTTGCAAAAAGTCTCATAGAACAGAGATTTTCAGCTTGAAGAGCTCCAACCTTTAAAATGATTTAATTTGCTAATATTGCCAAGCAATAGAACCCACTCAGTGCTATCAGAACACAGGTTTGCCAAATTAGAAGATGTGGCAGGAAGTTCATTAAAACAGGATTGCAAAGGAGACGTGACAAGTGTAATCAGAAGCTGAAAACAATGTATTAAGACATAGTAAACCGACAAGAGTCTATAATTAGGATCTGTAATCCTATAGTTCTTAATCCTGTACATGACTGTACTTGGCATGACAATCTGCTGTCTTAACCAGATTAGACATCCTGCATTTCAAGAAATAAAAGCAATACTCTTCCAAAGACATTTGACTGCACTAAAATTAATCACCAACAGATTTATTTTGTCAGAGTATTCCTGTATTATGCTGTATGTAGTCAGACAGCATCAAACTGCAGAAACTGCAGTTAAAATTAAAAGCTGAAACCATTTTGATTAAATCCGGAGACATAAAAAGGAAGTTAACTTTTTCTCCTCCCAAAATATCTGTTTTAAAGAACACTTTTATTCAACCATGGTTCCTTCCCAAGCTACACATCAGTAGGCCTGAGGTTCATCCAAGGTGGTAGCAACCAGGAAGGGCTGTTTAGTCAAGACAACGCAGAACAAAGTACAAGCAAATCCTGGTGACCTGGGAGCTAAAATGGAGCCCCTGAACCTCTTCCCATATAGGAAGAAGGTGCCTGGCTAAGAGCTCTAGCTAAGTCTGATCAGGGCAATTAAGTCCTATTCATTTCCTTAAAGGGCCTGGCAATGAGAAAAACTGGAAATCCTGTCAGAAATAAAAGCACACATCCCACTTCTTTTAAATGAACAGAGTTGCTGCTGCTGATAGAAAGTGATGAGTGTACAGTTTACAACCTCGGTGGGATAGCGTATGCCATGGATGCGTCTCTGATTAAAAAGATTTAATCTGACAGGACCATTCAACAAAACCACCCAATATATAGTATGTGGAAGATGGCTTTTGCTGAAAATGCATTGTTTCTGAAGACCACTAGTATTTGCTTCTCCCACCAAATCTATCCATTCAGCTTATTAAATCAATTCATGTGTCCCTCTTGAACTTCTCAGTGTGGTAAAATGCCCCCAAATTAGAAATTCCCGTTCTCCAGCTGAGTAGAAAGCTGGATAGGTATCTTGCCACAATCAGACTGGGCCACAGCAAACTATGTACTGAGAAGTGATAGTCTCATCAGTGCAGCTTCTGTCCAGTCACTCTTCACAAAATGTAGCAAATATCATTGCAAATAGTTCCCCTCACTGCTCAGAGCCCTCATGAAGATGGTGCCTTTGCCCGTGCAGGACTTCTCCTGCATTTAAACCATCAGTCTCAGAGACTGTCTTCCCAAGAGGCTGCGTCCTCCTCTTGTGGCTACAGCCCACTGCGCCTAAGCAATTTGTTTCAGGGAGGAAAAAGCAGGAGACAGAGGTATTTCACAGAAGCTAGACGCAGGCCACCACAGTCTTCTCTTCTGAAGGCAGGAATTGCTGCAGGACTTTAAAGACACAAAGTGCAGTGTTCTCCTGCAGTCTGACTTGAATTGGTTGAAGTTTCTCACATGCACATACAAACACTACTTCCAGCTAATGAAACCTTTCCTCCTCCAGGCTTGGAGGAAAATGAAAGAGGCATTTGTTCTCTTAACAGATGTTTGAGTGTGTGATGTGGAAGGATGTCTCAATAATTTCACAAATAAATAAAGCAGCTGAACTTTAAAACCTTATTTTTACTTGTTTGTGTTACTCTGCTAAATTCTTTCATTGTTATGTTTTAATATTGAATAAACTGTAATCATAACTTCAGTTTCAAACAAGATGTTGTAAAACAATCAAAACAATAAACTGAAGCAAACCGGAGGATGAACCTACCAATAGGAGTCTCACGTAATTGCAACCCCATCGCGTGGTGGGAAGGAACAAAGAATGTTCTGCTATGTACAAAAAAGGTACGGAGACTATAAAAGTTATCTATTCTAAAGATTATTTTTCCTTCTACTAGTTCAAATGAACCAGTGCTAGCAGTTTTGCAACCACAGAACAGTGAGGGATTCCCCAGTCTGGTGTATCTCCTCAACATTTGGAATGCAAGTCTAACTGGTACTCTGGCATAAGTAAGTACCAAGCCTATGGAGTCTTAAAGTGACTTAAATGATTATCTTTTTGCTACTTTCTCTGATTCAAGTGGTATAGCATGATATCTGTATTTTTTTCAAATTTATACACACATACACACAAAAAAGAATAGCAGCAAGTAGACAAGGTTGGTGCTAACTGTTGATGCTAACTGCTCCTGAAACTCTTTCTTCAAACTTCCAATGGTGGAGATCACACAGCCTCCCTAAGCAGTGCATTCCAGTGCCAAACTATCCTCAAGTTAGAAATACTTCCTAAAGTCTAACCTAATCTTCTTTGCTGCAGCATGGGACAAGAGATAATGAGCTTATCTCAGTGGTTAAGAGAAACAACAATCTTTAGTCTATTTGGTAGCATTATCCTCTCCGTTTTCTTGAAGACTAAACACAGTTATTTTAGTCCTTCCTCGTGGCTCATGGTTTTTAGACCTGCAGTCGTTTTTATTATTCTCTCTGAGCTTCTTCCTGTTGGACCTCATTGTAGAAGAGCAGTGCTCAAGTCAAGGTCTAAACAGCACTGATTATTACGTCACATGCCTGCTTCTATATCCCAGCAAAAGCCTTGTTTTTTTCCCCTTGGTAGCAGAATGCTGCTTAGCCAGTCCTCATCCCGTTGATTCTTACTGAACCCTAATCACATTCTGAAACAACAAGAAAAAAATTTCTGGACCTTCCTATCTTGAAAATTTAGTAAGTACACTCCCTATTCCCACGCCAAGTCATTAATTAAATTATTGCATATTATCAGAACTAGGATGATCCTCTGAGATGACATGCTTTAATAGTTAACCATTCAAAACTGTGGTTTGAGCATGGTTTTTAAAACAGTCATGTCCTGTCTTACAGTAGTTTATGCCAGACAGATTTTTCCCTTACTTTTAATGACATGTCATAGGAGGGACTGTCAAAAGCCTGTCTACATCACATACATTACTTCTTTCTTATTTCTCTTGGAATGAGTCAAATGATTTGCTCAAATCAGACAATAAATCTGTTGAAGAATCAAAACCCCAATACAGTTTGTAGTCCTCTCTTCTGTTAGAGTTGTCAACTGAATCAGCATGAGAAATAAGGGCTTGAAATGACGTCTTAAAAGTAAATGTTCATTAAAGATTTGTATTCCTTAATGAAAGTTGAGAATTAAATACCAAAAAATGCAACACTGGGAAAGAAATTCCTTTTGTACACAGTTTGCATCTATGCACGATCTGCAGGAAACTCACTGACATAATATAACAAGAATGGCAAATTCTTGGCCATGTTCAAAAAGAAGATAATCATACTTCTGCACGACTGTACAGAACCCAACCTAATTAGGGAACATACGAATGAATGAAGAAAGAATACCAATTCTCATTTTCAAGGGTACAAAGCAACTATTAAGTAGCAAAGATTAAAAAGAATTTTCCCCTTTGAGCAGCTTGCAGTTGTCCACTTTGACCGTAAGACTTATTCTGCAAACAAGACAGGGCTGTTGCTGGGCTAAGCAGATTCTTCTGTTGCTTACAAAACAGGTAGTGCTTCTAGGTTTTTTGAAGGTGCTTATAAATGTAATTCAGTACTAAACGGAAGGAACAAAAAAGCTGTGTTGGCCTCACCAACTTATGTAAGGACTGACATGTGATCTCATTTATCTTTAGAAGCAAGCCAGGGACAGATCGTGAGTGCAATTAAAAATAGTACAACATGTTCATCCCTGGTTGGAAAATGGCAGAGATGCCAAACTGAAGCTCAGAAATCAGACAATAAAAACATAAAATGCATTTTCACCTGAAAATTCCCCCTGTGAGAGCCTAACAAACTTTGTAGTCCTGGTAAATCATAGAATTGTAGAATGGCTTAGGTTGGAAGGGACCTTAAACCCCACCCAATTCCAACCCCCTGCCATGGGCAGGGCTGCCACCCACCAGATCAGGCTGCCCAGGACCCCATCCAACCTGGCCTTGAACACCTCCAGGGAGGCATTCTTAGCCTCCAGTTTGTTCTCTGAATGTCTTCTGTGCCATCTTTGCCTTTTTCTCTCATGCAGTCAAACACTTACACAAATCTCTCTGCCTGAGACGCAAATGAAGAAAATCCCACATCCTCACCCTCTCAGCCAGGTTTGTTGGCAACATGTCTCCATGTTTTGTTTTGAGTCCTCCTATAATTTGAGTGCAGATAATGAAGAGTGTAGTTTCTCCCATCAGTTGCAGCAGTGTGGTTCAATCACACCTCTACCAGTGGCAATATATTGCATCGTAGTTTTACATCAGTCATTACTGCATGGTGCATTTCTCTTCAGGTTGTGCACTAATCTGGATCTCCATTCTCATGAATGATTTTTCACATACATGAATCAAAATACTTTCATAAAGAGTATTTCTTCAAAGAATCAATAAAGTTGTCCTCATAATTATTAAGTGGAAGGAATATGAGTGTTTGGTTGTAGTATTAAACATATTGTTCATTGTTACATGGTATTATTATTATGTTTCCATGTAGGGAACAGGAGTTCCCATTTGCTACTCTCAGGGACTTGCTACCACCCACTAAAAACCTGTCCTTTTGAGCCACATAGAACATAGAATCATAGAATCGCGGAGGTTGGAAAAGACCTCCAAGATCATCCCGTCCAACCATTCACCTACCACCA
Source organism: Numida meleagris (assembly GCF_002078875.1). Lineage (NCBI taxonomy): Eukaryota > Metazoa > Chordata > Aves > Galliformes > Numididae > Numida > Numida meleagris. The sequence goes on along the minus strand of NC_034409.1, from coordinate 35,989,525 downwards.
ATATTTCATACTGAAGCATGTCCCGCAGTACAATGTGTACACATTTCTTGAACAACTCCAGGGTCAGTGACTCCACCACCTCCCTGGGCAGCCCATTCCAGTGCCTGACCACTCTTTCAGAAGTATACTTTCATGTTATACTTGGTCCTCTTGCAAAGTAAAGTGGCACTGACTGCAAGCTGCATTAGTATTCATTGACCAGCCCGCGCAGCCTGTTCCAGATAAACAATAGCACTTCTGAGAAGCAGACCTGAAGTCAAGAGAAAGCTGTCCCATTCAGTCCAGGTACTGGATTTTGAGTACAGTTCCTAGTCAACTTTCTCCCAGCTGCTTTATTGATCCCATCTCTGACAGCTCCCACGCCATGACATCAGTCTGCTTTTGTGCGTGTGCACCTTGCAGGAATAAAGGGCTTGTTGAGACTGATAGCAATCTCAGTGATAACAATATTTCTAATACCAAACTCAGCACTACTACTTTAAAAATGATGTTTATTTTATTACAAGGAAGTTGCAAATAAAGTGTTTCTGAACATGGTTTTGTGGGACTCAGAATTAATCTGTAGCAGCAGCCAGCTTTATCCTCCAGACAAATTCATTTGTAATCCTCTGAAATATTCTACCATGTGACTTCCAGAGATAAAACAGCCTGCTTTATAGTGTATTTCCACAGCCCACACCAAGTGATGCTAAGTATGGTGGTATCTCTCTCACTAGATTAACTTTTAATTATTGCCATTTCTCTCATGAAAGTGGCTGTAAGATATGAAAGCAGCTCTCTACATGTTCTGTCTAAGGACAGAGGACATTTTATGTTAATTTGTGCATTTGTTTAAGACAGGAATTCTAGCAGCTAGTGACAGTAAGTAGAAAAATAAAGCAAAACCCAATCCATTCTCATCTGAGAAAATCTGACAGCAGCTTCTTTAATACTGCTCTCATCCCAGCATTTTAATTATTCACTTCCTTTCAATGAAAGGATTCTTTCATGTTGTTCAGACCACATTTTAGCCTAGTTATTATGGCATTTCTTTGGATATTGGCATAATGTGTTGTTGTTAGAGATACTGACGTGTTTGCTTGAAGCTTCACTAACACACGGTATGAATCAGTCTTTGTTCCAGAAATCTTCCAATCTAGAAGGAAAACCAAAAGGAAAGCAACGAAAAAGAAGAGGAGCAGAAAGCACAAAGAAATGAAATAATTTGTTTGTGATAGATATCTACCATCTGCTTCACTTGTCTAGTTAAACACCCTTTGATGATATCAGCAGAAACCTGTCTAATTACGCTATGCAAAAAATATTTTTGTCCCTGTGCAGTTTATACGTGTCCAAAACATATCAAGAAAACATGAATGTAAAATAGATCATTAGTAGTGACTGCCAGTGGAGCTGCGCGTTTAGAGGAGCTCCTGACAACTATTATTGCAGATGAGACCTCTCAAATTTTTGTCTTCCATATACACTTGTAAGGCCAAAGGACATATTTTGCTCATATTTGGTAATGATGCAAAGGATGCCCCTCAAGAAAAATCTCAAAAAGCACAAGAAGTTATAAAATTAGACCATTGGTTGCAAATGTGAAATACTATTTTGCATGCTTCACAAATCCAACAGTATTTGATAATCTTTTAGAAACTTGCTGTATTCAAACATAATTTCTTCATGCTATTTGGCATATGACGCCTGTTAAAAATAGAAAAGGTGTGAGTATCTTAAACAAAGTATTGCTCACTTATCATGTCCTGAAGATATCTTCATTTGGGTTAATGATCTACAATAAGATTTAAAAGGCATGCAAGATCTGCAAAATCATTCCTTAACTACAAAGGTGAAATAATTAGTGGTTTCAAGTGTAAAGATCACTGGAACTCTAGCAGTAATTTGCAGGTCCCTACTCATTATGATGAGATGATAAGAGTTTGCTATAAAACTTCCTCGTTTGCTGCAGTGCACTCAGTTACATTTAAAAATCTCATATATGACGATGAACACTCACACGTCCTATGGTGGAAGCAGTTACACAGCAGAGTGGAGACAATAAAAGTACAAATCCTTACAGAAGTCTTTTTTATTTCTTCAAATATACATGTTTATTTACTTCCCCTGTTATGTTGTACACATCAGCAGCCTGCTAGCCAGTTAGTTAGTTTGCAGCCTATCTGAGCACACTTCCTTGCTAAATAGTACATTTAAGGGCTACAAGACCGTTCAGATTGCCCAAGTAGTTATTTGTAGCTTAGATTTGTTCATTCAACAAATTTGGCAGAGAGACAGGATTGTAAGAAAGTACGAACTGTCTGTTCTAGTTTCTAATAACAGGTCACAGGTGACAGGTCTGTCTGTTCTCAAGATCAGTAGCTGATGGAGGAGTTTTACTGTAACAGCTTGGAAGAAATCATCAAAAGTATTAAAAAAATCTTTCTGTTGAATCTATGAGAAATAGTCCAGGCTGATTACTTGGTAACTCCAGGCAGGTAATGCTTTGGGAAACCCACATCCCTTTTTTGGTCCCATTGCCTGAAGCTGCCTCAGCTAGGTGAAGGTTTTACCCATACCAGCCCCTCTGGAAGCTGATCAACAGCTTGGTTCTTTCATGACACGACTGTACCTGGTGTCTCCCTGTCCCCATGTCTGGTGCTGCACCCTTTGAGTCCGCAGTCCAGCAGCATAGGGCAGAGGAGCCCAGCAGCCTCCCTACCCCCAGGAGTATTCCTGCAGCTCTGCTCAACTGTGCAGTGACAGAGGAGATGCACGGCTTCCTTCTGGCCAGCATGCTCAGCGCTCCAGTGGGCATTTCATACACGGTGGGACTGTCATGACCGTGTCAGCACCACCCAAGAGCAAAGGAGTGTGTCTGCCCAATATTTCCTCAGTCCTTAGCCCTAGCTGACAACACTGATGCTTTGTCAGAGTCAGGAGAAGCATTTGCTGCTGTTTTCCTCTGCCCAAGTCACCCACTTTGTCCTCTGCCTATAAAGAAGCTTCTAAGGTCTTGAAAAAAGGATTTTTGTGGAGTTCTGTTGCTAGTCCTTAGTGAAAAGAGAGACATAGAAATCATAGACATGATTTAATGGCTTTCACAGCCTTTCCCTAATAACTGAGCTTTTGGAGCTGCCACCAATGTACTGTTCATGATAGGCATTCATGATACCAATATAACAATAAACAGAAGAGCTGAACAAAAATGTAAGACTGCCTTACAATTTACAGAAAAGGTCCCCATTCACTCATGCTAAAACAAACGCTGTCACTGGCAAGAGAAGGCAGTGAGTTCATTAAGCAGGTGCTCTGCAGGGGCAGCCACAAACAGCCCTTCCCATCTTCTGCCATATTCAGGCAGATTTAGGCAACCCCTCCAGGTCCTAGGCAACCTGGGCCAGGAGCATCCTCAGTGGGGATGGGATCTACCTCACCAGGTTAGGGTGTGCAGAGAGCTGCCCAGTAGCCTGCTAACAGGGCTCTGCGCTAACAAAACCTGTTTCTCTTGGGGAGCAGGGAACAGAGAGGTGAGAACATGGCCTGTCTTTGAGGAAAACCCACTGAGAACCCAGGGGCACCTTAGTGACCGTCAACGGTTTACGGGCGTTTGGCCTGGTTCCATGACGAATGGGGTGGGGGACCCATGGACCCAGGGAAAAGGGAAAAAAGGGTAAGGAGGTGGGCCTGAGAACAAAACAGTGGCAACGATCTGAGGAGAAACAAACTAATTTACTAAATAAGATATTGGAATGCAAAATAACACACTATAATACAATATAATTACAATTTAAGCTGATAAATCCAATACAATGAGAGTGTCCAAAATTAAAAGTAGGCCTTACTCTAATACTGACGGTGAGACGGCTGGGAAGCGAGGTGCTGCTGGGATGAGAGACAGGCAGAAAGAGAGAAAAGGTCTTGTGATCTGTGAGTTTTTATCTTTCCCTCTGACTGGAACATAGTAACAGGGGAGCAAAGTACCCTGGGGAATGTAGTAGTTCTTCTCTTCTGAGAACCAAGTACATACACTACATGATGTTATGATGTGGAATACCAATAACCAAAAATCACAAAACCATGACAGTGACAAAGAGAATTTCTTAAAAAAACAGTTGCAGAGGATATACACAGTTATTTTCTGCCTCTGAAAACAAAGGTGCCCTAAATCTCATGTCTTCTGAAAAACAGCTCTGCTGTTAGGAGAGAAGTGCAGGAGAAAAGTGAGGAGCTGCCTGAAGAACACAGCATCTGTGGCCTGACATGGTGGTGCTGGCATTTACTGTACAGGGAGAATCATATATAATCATAGAACCGGTAAGGTTGGAAAGACCACAAAGGTCATCTAGTCCAATCACCAACTCATGCATGCGACCACTCTAGACCATGTCCCTCAGTGCCACATCTGTCCTTTTCTTGACCACATCCAGGGACAGTGACTCTACAACCTCCCTGGGCAGTTCCAATGCCTCACCACTCTTTCTGAGAAGAAATTTTCCCTAATATCCAACCTGAACCTCCTCTGGTATAACTTGAGGCCATTACCTCTTGTCCTATTGCTATTTACCCAGGAAAGGAGGCAGATCCGCGCCTCGCTACAACCCCCTGAGCCTCCTCTTCTCCAGATTGAACAATCCCAGTTCCCTCAGGCACTCCCCATAAGACTTGTGCTCCAGTCCTCTCACCAGCTTTGTTGCCCTTCTCTGGACATGTTCCAGGGCCTCAATGTCTTTCTTGTAGTGAGGGGCCTAAAACTGAACACAGTACCCAAGGTGCGGCCTCACCAATGCCAAGGGGGGTAGAGGCTACCAAAAGGTTGTGTTCAGCAAAAAAAAAAACAACCATATTTTAAGTCTGAGTAATTATCTTAATAGCAACCTTAGAAGATCCCTGTCGTTAGGAGCTTTCTGGCAGAAGGCATTCTCTGTAATAGGATCGGGCAGCATGTTTCCTTATGCCAAGTCACCAAATGCTAAAATGATTTGTCATCTTTCACTGCAGGCCACTGCCTGAAACACATATGCCCCAGTCTCATGTCTCACCCACTTTGACATCGAAGTGTCTTCCTCCTGCAACTGCCAGTGAGAAGAAAGGCAAACAATGACAGCGACTCATTTGCTTTCAGAGAGAGTTTTAATTAAATAAGTGCTCTTGAATAGCTTTGTGCCTTATAATGGGGCTGAGGCAGGGGGAAAGATCTTTCATAGTAAAATGTATTAAATCTATAAATCTTGCTTACTCTGTCCCCCTGTGATTTTTTTATTTATTTCATAGTCACATTATTCCATTCTCCACAGAGATTTATGTCAATGTTTTATGATATCTCCTGGGCTTTCTGTCTGTCACCTTTTACAGCTGCCTCTTAATGCCACGAGTCATTAAAGAGGGAGTTCATCTCATTTTGCAGAGGGGAAGAGGGGAAGAAGCCACACAAAGGCTGTTATGACCAGGTTCACAGAGCCCGGTAGGACTTCATGTAACAGCAACTGCACCTGTGTTGAGGAATGGGTGATTTCTGCAGCATGCCCTGCAGTTCTGATTTCCTAATTCCAGGCAGCAGGTCAGCAAGAGAACAGAAATGCGCTCCAGGGGGTGATCCAGGAGCAGCTGGGGCACATCCCCTGATTTCTCCCAAATTTGCCCAGGTTGTCCAGTCTTCCTGTTTAGGTGAAGTCCATGCCATTCCCTAATGTATCTCCACAGGGTTAGGTACAAGGAGGCGACTCTTCAAAGGTCACGGTGGAAAACGCTCCTTGTCTGTCCCAGTTTGGGACAGGAAGTAAAATGGAGAAAATGGGAGGTGCCAGCCAAGCCATGGCAAGACTCTGCATCCAAATGAAAGGGGTCCTTCCGACGGCAACCGGCGTTATAATTATAGACTAGAAAAGAGCAAGATCAGCAGCTGCCGCTGCCGCTGCTGCTTGCGTTTGTTCCCTGTGTAACTGACAGGACAGAGGACTTGGCAAAAACAGCCTTCCAGAAGTGGAAAGTCATTTTAACCCCTGTGCTTGTCAGTCCTCTCTTCCCGGGACTCGGTGGAAGCAATCCCCTGCTCCAGGTTGCGGGAAGAACACGGGACAACACCAGCCCAAGGAGATCTCCGTGTGGGACGCCAGAACAGGAGGAAGGGTCTGGGATTTGCCTTTGTGCTTGGACTGCCAGATCCACGTAGCAGGTCAGTGGGCACAGAGTGTGGTCGGCGTGCTTTTGTATTTGGTTAGCGCGAATCTCTCTCTCTCGCTCGTTTTCTCTAATATAGCATACACTCATAAATCAGATAACACAATGACAAGGGGTAGGTCTGCACAGAGGCACTATTTATTTATATGTTCAGTAATGTCCCTTTAATGGACACTTAGGGAACACTGATTGCTGTTATTTTTTACTGTGGTTTCTCTCTGAACACTAATGCATCCTGAAATTCTCAGCCAGGCAAAGAAAACATTTACATTTGGTCTCAGTATCAGTAGGGAAAATAATCTTTTATTTTTAGGCACTTATGTCTAAGGGCTTCTGATGATCTTAGCAAAAGTGAAATGCTTTATAACTCACATTTCTGTCCAGGCTGGAGAAAGTTTTCTGAGCCAAAGAAAAAGCAATGTCACAGATGTGAGCCAATGTCTCTGCCGGCACAAAAGGTGTGTAGCTTGTGTCACATCAACAAAACCCGCAAATCCAAACCAGCAGAAAGCCTAGCCCTGTATCTGCTGATGAAGGTAGGGCAATGCGATTGATAGGAAAGTCCGCTACAGCAGTTACTGCGGTGTCTGATCCGGAGCTCTGTCCCTCTGTGCCCCAGCCAAGATAGGCAGGAATGTGCTAGAGGCATCGGGATCCTTTGCTCTTCCTGTCAGCCTCAGCTTTAGCTTTTTAATTTCCTGTTATCATGAGTAGTGCTGGAAGGGCTCTCAGGCAAATGCTGCCCATGCCCCATGAGTTGGGACCACCGGGCAGGAGTCAGCCACAGTGACAAGATTTATGCGAGAACTTGCCACGTAAATGTGGGTGTGCTGTACCCCGGGGAGGGTAGCTGCTCATGGAGGAAAAACACAAGCGCAGACTTAAGTGTGTGTTTGTGGTGCTGTGAGATCTAACCAGACAGGCATGTTGCTGTCTGTCATGGCTTCCTATAGTCCAAAGCGATCTTCAATCACCTAACATGACCTAATGTATATTCTGGGACGTCGCATTTCACCCTGAATCCCCTGTGTGAACTCAGTGAGAAATGTTCAGTAAAGCATTTGCTTAACAGGAACGTAAAATGCAGAGCATCCCAGGTGAGGAAAGGAAAAAAAAACAAAGGCACCACAGCCTGAAATTGCTGTAAGAGTCCCACTTCTACTTGCCCCATTCCAGTGGCAGAAATAAAAATTTGCTGGTATCCAGCACCTCCTAAACTCATGTGAAGATTTTCTGCTCAGAAGAGCTTCAAGCAAAGTGCTAAGACAAGTGGCAGGAATCTGTATAAGAGAAATGTATCTGCTGGAATTAAGCAGATACACTGCAGAAAAATCATCTCTCCCAGTCTAATGTAAGGGAAAATATTCATAATCTGGAATCCTGTTACCATTACAGCTCTGCAGTTGTAGCCAAAATCCTCCCCCTGGACATTTCCAGGTAGGATTTGCTGCAGGTCCTCAGAGGAGGTGAACCCAATTTGTCCAGCTGAGCTAGTGCCAATTTCTGGCACCGTGCAGTCGCTGATGCTTCAGAGGAAAGCCAAGGGGGACACACTACATACACAGATCTCAGTGACGGGGAGGGAAGTGAAGGAGGAAACACAGCCCTGTGCTCAGTTCAAGGGAGTGGCAGTGATGGTGGTTTCTGAACCCTATAGGCAGAACAGCTGTGCGTTTGATGTGAATCATTGTCTTCCTGCATAGCTGCAGCCTTTCTCCCTCCATGGTCCTTGACAGAGGGTAATAAACAGAAAAATTTCTGGAGACCTCAGCACCAGAGGAGACCAGTTCCAATGTTTGATTGCCTCCCTAATCAAGAATTTATGTTTTACTTCAGACTGCATTTGTCTGATTTCTCCTTCTGATCCCTGCATCCTGCAAGAGTACCAGCCCGGCTATAAGTCATCACATTATCAGATATCTTGTCAATATCTGTGCCTCTATACAGTTCCATTACGAGCTGTATATTAGTGGGGAGAAGGATGTTTCACAATGCTATTTGAACACACAGTTTGTCATTCACAGGCAAGGGCAAAAATCTCCTATAGCCATCTCAGGACACTCAGTGTGCACTGACAATGTTTTTCTACCCTATTCCCACCCTATAGCTTAGCCACAGACTTCTCTCCATGCCTATAACGCCCTGTTTCTGCTCAAGAATCGAGATCTCTGCTTCCATTTTCTTAAATGTTGCATCCTGACCACAGGCTTCCCAGCAGAAGGGCTGCTTGCTGCTTGCCAGGCAGTCAGCTTGGCTCCTGAGATGAACTTTCTGGAGTTCAATGACAACAACAATGAAATTGAAAGGGATGCGCCAAGTCTCAGAAGCAGAAAAGCTATCATTTGGATGCTATGGGATAAAACCTATGCAACTCAGAAAAAAACACCAAAAAAACAAAAATCTCAGAGCCCAGGCTGGCAAACTCAAGCAGACATTTGGCACATGGGAACAGAGTCTGTCAGTAATAGGAGGCTTATGGTGTCTTTTCCCTGCTGATTCCCCGATAAGTAAAAGAAAAAGTGGCACTTTTACAGCTGAATTTTAATGGCCGGTTTTTATGCTCTGCGTAGGAGATGTAGCCAAGCTGTATTAAATACTATCAAGCCATCAATTAACCTTTTTGTTCTGAGAGTTAATGACCTACACTGGCACCAAGAAAATACAGACAAGAACCAATTTAGGCGAGTGTCTACACAATGACTACCTTCAGGCTTTGCACTTGTCTTGTTTTCTCCCTTTCTTAAATGCTGTACAAAACTGCTGTCATCCATATTTAGAGTTTTCTGTAAGCACATAAAAGCTTCTGTAGCATCACTACGCTCAGTAAGCAAGAACGAACACCAGAGTATAATATTTACCTGTATGTTTTTAGCACTGCTTTAATTAGCCTGCATTGCACGCTGTGGACCTGAGCAACCCCGTGGCTCTTTGCATGGCCGTGCAACTCTGCACGCATGCTGCCCACCTGTGGCAGTTGCTCTTTGCACAAGCATGCAGCTCTTTGCATGGCCGTGCAATGCCGAAGCAGAGTGGTGAGTGTGCCTGGCTGCCAAGGAGCAAAATAACAGGGCTCCTCATCCACCCTCCGCTGCTGTCGTCACTGTTAATGAAAGAGGCTGCCTCCAGATCTCCTTTGCTTCTCGATGACCATAATTACCAAAGCCAGCTAAAAATACTGGCTGGGGAGGAAGGGGCATTTGTGAAATTTAGCTTTGCTTCTGTTGCCAGAGTGCTGGAAAATTTTCGAGCAAATTTGCTTTCTTTTCTTTGCTTGCACCAGACTGGAGCAAACTGGGAGTACACAAAGGCTTTGGAGGTGTGATGCATCCCTTCTGGCACTGCTGCTGCCACCCAGGGTTTGGCACTGGCCATGCCTTGGGCTGGTGGCCGGGGCCAGCCCCAAGTGCAGCGCTGCATCCATCAACCTGCAGGTCTCAGCAGGGCACGTAACCACAACAGCTCCACACTTCTCTCTCTTTTTATATCTAGAAACATCACGTATATCCGTATACATCTAGCATTATATGTGTGTATGTGCGTGTGTATCTGTATATCTATCTATACATGGCTGCATTCAGGTTAGGATACGCTGTCTAAAATGTTGTTGGTTTCCTGCTTCTCTTCTACTGTTTCTAGGCACAGCCTGCCAAGACGATGACAGTCACTTATTCCAGCAAAGTAGCAAATGCCACTTTCTTTGGATTTCACAGATTACTCCTAAAGTGGAAAGGCAGCATCTACAAATTGCTGTACAGAGAATTTATTGTTTTTGCTACCCTTTACACAGCGATAAGTGTATTATACAGGTACACTCTTTCCAATTCACATCTCATTAAATGTTATACTGAAGTTTCACACTTCATAGCGTTAGGCTGATAAGTGAGTTTGGGGTGGGGGGTACTACAAAGTTGTCTTTTCCTTGGACATTTCTAATTTCCTCTCACTTCCACATTTACTTTAAAGTTCCGGAGAAAGAATGTGGAGTGTTAATAAAATATGGTCTATCTTATTTGAAACATTTTGATGTTGTAGTGAGGGACATGGTTTAGCTGGGAAATACTGGTGATAGGTGGATGGTTGGACTGGATGATCTTGGAGGCCTTTCCCGGCCTTGGTGATTCTATGAGTCTATGATTTGACTGAGCTCAGTCCTCTGCCTGTGCTGAACAGTCCTTCTGATGAAGTTAAGCTAAATAAGTTACTCTGAATTAGTTACAACAAACAAATGCCCATAGCTAGCCCGTGGTGTCTATCTGGCCTTTACTGTTCCGACAACAAGCATGCCTCTCTGCTCTGAGTGATGAGAATAGGCCTTTCATTCTGCTTGCTGTAGTTCTACAGCCACTCAGAGGTAATTTCACTGATGACCCTGAAAGGAATAATTTGAGGCAGAGGTTATATATATTTTTTCTCAGGAATTGTGAGGTTTTCCTTAAAGCTAGGAGAGAATGCCAAGCTTTATTCTTAAGGACCTAATCTTGCAAGACTGCACGGAACATGGCTGTGCTAGTTGCCTGTGTGCAGCACAGCGTTGGGAGGGCCAGGCCAGAGGAAGAGACACTTCTTCCACCAAGGTGTGAATTAAGCAGCAGCAATGCATCAGTCAGTGCAGTGAGCCTTTAATTGATGAAGTGCACTAACATTAGTATCAAAATCAAGGTTCAGCTCTTACCTTGATCTGTAATTACATCACAGTGTTTTCTTTTTACAGATAACGAAGAAAATTAGCTTCTGTTTGTCTATGTTTAATCAACAACTTGGCAACACATTCAGTGGTCAATTCCTGTGCATTCAGAAAGAAAATTACAGTATTAATACATTAAAAAAACACCACTGAAGTCTGAGGTTTATTAAATTAACTTGTTTCACAAAAAAGTTAAGCAATTAAAAACCATAGTAAATATGGCATGGAAAGCATTTCATATGCATTTTAGACTTTACTACAAAACCATAAGAAAATCCACCAAATATTTGTAATGTGTCCCTTTTATGTGAAATCAAAGAGTAGCTGCAATACTCACATATCCAAATAAAATAATGGCTCACGTTGTATTTCAGTAGATAACTTTCTCCATGGGAAGAAGCTGCTGTGCTCCACTCATTTCCTACTATGTGGTGAATATTTTCCCCACTATGAGATAGATGCTGTTGTGTTTTTCATTTCGTAGATAAGCAAAATTTTGTGGGAGTAAGAGCAAAAACTGCTGCAACAATGTGGCATTTTCAAATAACAGCCAGCAGAGATTGGTAACCTTTTGCAATTCAAACAGACCTGAGCATTTTTCTTAAGCAGTTCTCTGGAAAACGGGAGAGCAAGCTATGCTTGCTGACTTACCTCTTACTATCATCATTGGCCTGGATGGGATAGCATGCTAGTTCTCAGTGTGCATTGATTCTAATTAGTAGTGCTAGTCGAATTAGGAAACTACAAAGACAAGAGAATAATATTGTCTTCTCCTCCAGTTTTGTTATTACATACTACAAGTGTTCTTTAAGAATCTGCCTGGAGACATAAGCCAAGCTTGCTCTCTTGTATGCAATTGCACTCTGTAGGTAGTGCCACAATACTACAAAAGGATGTATACATTTTATTTTTGCTGCAGATTTTTTCTTACAGGAAGCCAAAAACGGTTCTTTGAAAAATTATCAATTTACTGTGACAAATACGCTGAACAAATCCCAGTAACTTTTGTGCTTGGTAAGTACCGGTTACATGTGAAATTATTCTCCAACACTGTCTCTGTTCAGGCATCTTGTGAATGCCAGTGCATGGAAGCAGTGCAGAGATGAGGGTCATACGGGAGTTTAGAGGCTCAGAATAAAGACCCCAGCTTCCAGAAGGTCTCCTTAAAGCCAAGTTGCTTTTGTCACATCAACACTTATGCTCAAGTTCTTAATATCCCAAGAAAAAGCATTTTCATACATATGCATCTATAAATATATATAGTGCCCACTAACACTGATACGTGGTGCCTGACCTTTCAAAGCACTAAATATGTTCAACATTTACTACAGAAGAGAGAATCTGGAAGTCTGTGTTAACACTGTATGAGATACTCAGCTGTAAAAGGTCATAAAGTTGCAGTGTCTACTAAATAATAAGTTCTGATTGCATACTGATTTTCACATGACTTACTCCATTTATTTTGGTCAATGGAGCAGCTTAGTGATGCAAATAACACTCTACCATCTAAATCAAAGTAAGCTAAACTGGAGCCCTGAAAGGCACTGGACATTTCTCTTTCTCACCTGCAGGTTTCTATGTCACGCTGGTGGTGAATCGCTGGTGGAACCAGTTTGTGAATTTGCCATGGCCAGACCGACTGATGTTCTTAATCTCTAGCTGTGTCCAGGGAAGAGATGAATACGGCCGCTTGATCAGGAGGACTCTAATGCGTTATGTGAATTTAACTTCTCTGCTGATCTTTCGCTCCGTGAGCACGGCTGTGTACAAAAGGTTTCCCACCATGGACCACGTGGTGGGTGCAGGTACTGCTGCATCCTTCTCCCAAAATTTCTTCCTTTCCCGCACAAGTGGGGGCACAGGGTGGGAAGGGGTTTGTTTCATGTAGGTCTTAAACAAGGCTTCATTTTCTCTCTGTAGAGATTTGATGATCTCCTCCAAATAGAAGAAGTCATATTTTTACTGAAAATCTTACATTTCTTAAAATTATTCCTTTGGCACAGATTAGTAAGCAAAGTTGTAGCAAGTTAAATTATGCAGTGTGTATATATATATACAAATTCAAATATATGCAAGAAGCTTTGGGTGTTGAAAAAAAGAAATCCAGGCAGAATGAAGAATGCATTCATCTTACCAAAAGAAATCATTTGTGTTTTCACCCCATTTTGAAATTTCAGTAGAACTTTGAAGTTCTATTCTTTTTGCATTACAATAAAATTGTTTACCTGAGCCTGCGAGAGGTCAAGGAAGCTTCTGTCACTCTCCTCAGCAATCTGCTTCTAGCACACGTTGGAAAATTACCACATTTCCAACAGGCTAATCCAGCTCTGACTCCCTATTGCTAAAGACAATCTGTTCCGAAAGAGACAAAAATTGTAGACTGGGAAACAAGACTTTTTTTTTCTTTTCCTGTACATTGGAAAACATTCTAGTATAAACAGCATAACTAAATATTGACAGTATAGGCATCTTGGTGGATTTCAGTACAGATTGCGTAGGTTCTTATACATACTGTGCCACAGAATTTTTGTTGATGTAGTGTTGAGCACTTGAGGGTAGATATTGCTACTACTAGCATCGAGTGATTAAGATAGTACTCTGCAATTATCCCCTCCCTAAGTCCCTACGGCATTATATAACAGGCTGCAATATTTAATATGAATGTGAGTGGCAGAATCTGATACTTAAAGAGCAATCATCACTGAAACAACTTGTGCCGATTTTGCATTTTGTTCTCAAACTGAGAACCACCACGGTATAAGTACTGCTACACATTTCCCTTCTCAGCAGATGAACTGCTTAAATTCATAGTTTTAAATCTGAGAGCAGTATTATGATAATCTAGTCTGACTCATCCACAACGCATGGCACAAAAGCTTATTCACCACCTCTTTTTCAAATTGCAATTTCTGACTGAACTATAATACCTTCTAGGAATCTGAGCAGCCCTGATTTAAAATTCAGCTGAGTACAATGGAGAATAAACAGATCTGACATTCACAATTGTGAACTCACTGTTGAAAAGTGAACTTTCATTCCAAGTCTGAACTTGCATACAGTCATCTTCTAAGTCACTGGATTTTTAAATGGGTTTGGTTGTTCCATTTTTAATTAGATAAAATCAGTATTTTCTCTCAATAGCTGCTTATTAGCAGACTGTATAGTGGCTTGAGAAAACTTACAAGCTTGGTCTTCTTTAGTCTCTCCCAGCAAGGTATGGCCTTCATATCTAGTTCTTCCTCATAGCTCTTTTCTAAACTCTTTTCCATTCTTTAGCATTTGTTATGGAACTATAGGGAGCAGGTTGATGTAGATCCATGACATTGAGATGCTGTGTACTGTGACACACGTGCCACAAGCATCAACGCCTTGCAGCCATGAGTTTACAATCCTGTTAGCTGCAAGGTGAGGGAGCAAAGTTGGATGATCGAGAATAGGAATCTTGGAAAATGTGAGTAATGAGTCAACAGCTGGGCAGAGAGCAGCGCAAACCAAGCAGTAGGGAATGACAAAGAGAAACATGAGGTGTGAGCCCAGGGACATGACCACCTACTGCTGGTTGAAGTTCACAGACCCAGGCCTAGCACTGAAATGAAGCACCTAACTAATCCTTTGTCACATAATAGAGAAAGTAGAACTTTCATCTGCTTAACCTTTGTTCGCACTGTCTGTGGAGATGTGGGAGATGATCACCAATCAGTTCCTTCTTCCTCTAACCACAAGCTGTTACAGTAATTTACATGGGTACCTTGAACCAGTCTTGCCTCAGTCCATACCATTTTGATGGGAGACCTGAACATTCCATGAAGCGGTTCAGGGAGAGCACAAGTGCATTTTTCCAGACAGGGTTATGTTCTCATTAATAATTTTTCCATAAGATTACTTTGGCTGACACTATTCAAGTTACTGTCTTTTCATTCTTTATTGGCTGCATCACCTGTCAAGATTTTAATACTTTTTTTCCCAAGCATTTAATTCCCTGTCATTCCTTAGATCATTATTCTCAAAATCTTGGCACAGTATTTACCAAATATTTCCAGTTTTCTAGAACTGCCCCTGTCTTCCAGTGCTTGTCAAAACCAACATTCTTGTTCAGAGAGTTTCTCAGTTAATTCTTTGAATACTTTTAAATAAACATTATATGAACATATTTAGAAACCACTGAATTTTAATAAATGAGCTTTCATATAATCTCCTGTAATTCATGGAATATGAAGGGTTTCCTTATCCAAGCAGTTACAAGTGCATCTGTACTGCGTATTGGTTTTACTGCAGTAGCTTTCACCAGCAATAACAGCAATCAAGAAATATTTAATATTTTCTACTATCTATTATAAATGTCCATCAAAGACAATGTTTAATTAGTATAAACATGAATGCCTTAACTTTAAAAATAATGGCAATTTGAATGTTATTGTGAAAAGAATGCTGCTTTGTCTTGATTTTCTGAACAAAAATGTACCCAATTTAAGTGGAAAGCTGAACTGATCCCTGGAGCTTTGCTATTCTTCATGTCCCCCTCAGGCTGTGTCCTCGATAATGACTTCCCAGAGCCTCTCCAGGGAATTTCATGCTCCAGACTGTCAATTTTTTTGTATTCTGTCTGTCTATTTCAGTAAGTTAAAAACATCTTTTTCCGTCGTGCAATAAGAAAGCTGGCCAGATGAAAATCAAAGACAGTCTAAAAGAGTGGCACTCAGGAGTCAGAGCAGTCATAACTAGCAAGACAAATTGATTGCCCAATTTCTTCTGTGCAACTCATTATGAGAGCTGGCTGCAAACCGTGCAGGGACCGTTAAAAGTTATATCTTATTCTGATCTTAAGTTCCAGGATTCTGCAGAAGTACCATATCTTACTGCTGACCTGCTTTTCTTCTAGCTCAACAGCAGTGTGTCCTATCCTTCTGCTCCTTCTCAGTACTTACATTATACTTCATACCTCCTGTATTGTGCAGTTCCAAATGAACTGCAGTGGCATCAGTCTCAACAACAAGGTTTCCTTGTTTAACAAATCTGTTCTTGCCTTATTCACATTTTTATACAAGAAAAACAACTGTGAGATTTTGTATATATTTATTTTTCACAGCTTCATGTAGCATTAGCAACATTACTAAGAGCAGGCCAACTCTTAGTTAATAACTGGAGTCTAGAAAAATTAATGTCTATTCTCAATTCCACAAAATCAAATCTACAGTATTCAAACTATTGTTCAAACTTATAATCAGTTGGATGTGTCCCTTATTTTGCAGCTACTTTGTTAGTAACTTTGTGCTGTTTCAGTGCCAATAACAACACAACAAAGAAGCCTTGTATCCATCTGAGTAAAACTTAAGTTCCCCAGACATAAAGATTGCTCCAATCCCAGAAAATCTGAGATTTAGGCAAAGGAAAATGTGAAGATCCCCTTCGTGAGCTTTGCAAGGATGTTTTTCTTAGAGGTGTGGATGGAAAGAGGACAGCAGAGCAGAGCAAAGCTTTTTGACCCACAAAGCCCAAGCGGTTGAGGCATTGCTCCAAAAATCCAGCAGCTCCCTTGCCAATCTCAGGCAGTGGGATTGTCAAATGCAGCCCTGGCTGCCCTTGTAGTTCCTTACAACAGAGGGAAGCGGGGCTTCATGAAGCCAGGCTGCCTCCATGGGAAGCATGGTGCCCTCCCAGTGCCAGGCCGGGCAGACCGCCAGGCAGAACACCGCTTCAATCTGCAGGCCCAGAGTGGGGCCTGGCCCACTGCGCTGCTAGCAGTGACACTTCTTTGCATGGCTCTGTTTCCTTCCCCTCGTGCCCCCCCATAGCCCCAAAGAAAATATGAAATCTGGCAGAGAAGCATTTAACTGGCAGAAGGCATGCTCTCATCTGAGCTCCATTTCATACATGCACTTGTATGCTCCATTTCTTGCTGACTATTTTGCAGATTTACCAAAAATTTATTAGAATAAGGTCATCCAACTGCCCTCAGAACAGATGATGACATCCTGCTAAAAGCCATTATTGCCGAAAAGTGATCGTTTATTGACTGATGTTATCCAGTTCCTTATTTTCCTGAAAATAGAATATGAAACTAGAGAGTAATCTAGTGAATCTGTACAATGCTTAGTGTTAAACGTATCTGCAGTATTTCAGCAGTCAAAAAGGAGAGCTGAGCCATAGCAAATTATCACACATATAGATTGACAGGGATTGTTTTTCGAATAGTTAGGGCATAAACAATTGCTTCAAACAAGATCCACCCTGAGAAAATAAATAAAAAGGAGGCTACTAGTTGGAATCATAATTGGTCTTTTGCATAGTCCTATGCAAATATCATATAAATATAATTGTATGTAACATAAGTTGCACTGTCAACACAAATCAACTCCTTTTTGTTGTTGTTCTATAAACAGGTTTTATGACAAGACATGAAAGAAAAATATTTGATGACCTTAAGTCTCCCCATCTGAAATATTGGGTTCCCTTTGTCTGGTTTGGAAATTTGGCATCGAAGGCACGAAATGAGGGTAGAATTCGAGACAGTGTGGATATGCAGACACTAATGAATGTAAGTTGAAAAAGTAAACCTACAGCAAACTGGTGTTAAATTGCTATGCAGTAGCTTTTCACTTACATAACTTGATTTGGTGCACTCAGCTTTCCAGTGTCATCTAAATGATCTTAGAGAAAATCTATACCGCTTTTCTGGTGTGGCAGTGCACACTCAAACACACGTAGCAGAAGTTCACTGGGATTGTATTTATATGACTAACAAAGAATTACTTGAAACAACAATCTGGTGAGTAAAAGCCTCACTGTAAATTCATACTTGGTCCATTACTGTAGAAAAAAAAATCTGATCATTGTTTGGCATTTTGAAGATTTTAGTGTCTATTTCAGGGAAAACAATCTCTATTTTATTAAGTGGCCCAACGTTATTTTCATAATAAAATGTATATATCACTAAATTGTATATAAGATAGAAACAAAAGATCATTTGTGAAGAAATAGATATTGTACTAAGTATTCCAACTCCATAAATTAAGTGAATGTTCAAACATTACAATGAGCTGCTGAGTACTATTATTCTATCAGTCTAGACAGCACCATCTTATCTCCCTGTCCTTCTGCATGTATAAAAATGGACTATAACTAAATGTTTATAATTCAGAATTAACGCCATTTTAGTTTGTTGGGATATGTTTCTTCTTCTTTTTTTTTTTTTTTCCATTCAGGAAATGAATAAGTTCAGATCTTGGTGTAGCCTTTTGTTTGGCTATGACTGGGTTGGAATTCCTCTGGTCTATACACAGGTACTGGGTTTTTTCTTTTACAAAATTTGAAACATGTTTTCCATAAAAGTAGAGATCTGTGCCAAACATCCATAGACTGGACTAGCATCCCCAACATATTGGGTGCTTGTTAAGTCCCGCTGGAATATTGGCATCTGGCTAAGTATTTAAGTCTTGTTTAATGTGGAGATGTTTTGAAATCCTTTCATTATTTGGGAGAGCAAGGAAGCTCTGAGATGTTTTTGTTTCCTGGGTCTACCCCACAGCAGTAATTACTCTTGCGTCCTCTTTATTTGTAACATTTCATTCCAATTTTGTAAATGTCATTACAAAAGGCAGTCAGAGGCCTTTGGATATGTGATGCCTTATACATAAGACTGTACAATTACAGGTTTCCAATTAAGTTCTTCTCTTTGCAGGTCGTTACTCTTGCAGTCTATACCTTTTTCCTTGCCTGCCTGATAGGCCGCCAGTTTTTGGATACTGACCAAGGGTATCAGGGACATGACTTAGATCTTTATGTTCCAGTCTTCACGCTGTTACAGTTCTTCTTCTATGCAGGATGGCTCAAGGTAAGCTGGCTTTCTGGGAAGGCAATAGGGGAACCATCCCTGTATGAGCTGCTGAAGGTATCAGTGTCAGATTTGTGATGCACTAAAGTCACCAAGGTTTAATGAAGTAACACCAAAGCTAAATTCATTCCAAAGTGTCCTGTAATTGTAAAGAAAAATTATCCAATACATTTTTAATTCCACTCAAGAAGATCTTACTGTAAGGAGTTTTCAGGAACCTGAAAGATACCATTTCATTAGGAGCAGCGCAGCAATAACTCCCCAAGGAAGCATTACTCTAGCAAAATCTGGTCCCTGGATGTGGACTATAAAATAACAGATAAAAGACAAAAAAAAAGGCATTTTCCCACTTGGCTGTGTGGTGGGCAAATACTTTTGCAGACCTGGCGTGGGCTGAAAGGGACTAAATCACAATTTTTCTTATGATCACAGCCTGCATTCAGTGTCTGCTGTTAACTAATATGACACAGCCAATTTAAGGCCTCCGGTTTCAGGCTATCAAACAGTGATAGTTAATATTGCCTACAGTCTCAGTGCATAAAAACATTCATTAAAAGAATAATTATGGAAGGACTTGGACGCTACCCATCAGCCATTGATGCCTGGTTAGTTAACATAGTGCTATTTATCTGATAGATGAGTAATTAAGTCATGCACCTCACACTGGCTCTCTTCTTTGCAGTGAGGATCAAGGTAGACTAACTGAAAAAAATCTTTGAGTAAAAAGCAAATTTGTACATTAGGGCCTATGTACTTTAAGGTTTCCTCTTGGGATTATTACTCATGGCTGGAAATATTGAGTTAACATTTGTTAGGATATAAATGGCACAAAATTGGCCCTCTTTCCTTTAATGCCCCCATTTTTAGAGCTCTATTCCCACAGCCATCTCAAAACAGTAGGGTAAAAAAAAATGCAGCATACCAAACTGTTGGACTGCAAGGGTTTTGTGAGGGATTGCAAAGCTGCCCCTCTTCAGAGGCCTGCAAAGTAAGCTCCTCTAGTCCTTTATGGAAGGAAATTGTTGGGGGGGAAAGGAGGCTGCAGTATAGGGGCCAGCCTGAAGAAGGGAGAAGGGAGAGGATCCTGCTGCAGGAGGAGCACACTGCCCGTGGATGGGGAGAACTTTGCACATGGGCTAGTGGTAGGATCAGTTCTTCCCTTCATAAAATACCTCTTTGATTTCCATTTGATGTTTTATGTTAATAAATGATGTTTTATGTTTTAATGATGCTTTATGTTTAATAGCAAGTGAGATACCTGCAGGCCTTAAATCCCGATCTTTTTAAAGTGAGTTTCAACACTGATTTTCCTTGAAATTATAGATGTGAGGCTTTGTCTCTAGGCACTGCCTTTCAAGGTTGTCTCAGCAGGTTACAAAACTAGAAGCTTCTCCTACTGACCACCCTGCCCGATGTGTCAGGGAGC
This sequence comes from Numida meleagris, assembly GCF_002078875.1. Lineage (NCBI taxonomy): Eukaryota > Metazoa > Chordata > Aves > Galliformes > Numididae > Numida > Numida meleagris. The sequence goes on along the minus strand of NC_034409.1, from coordinate 35,969,425 downwards.
AATGGGGGGACGCTTTCCTCTCGATCTACACCCATCTTTTCCAGTTAGAGGCTTCCAGCCAACTCCAGGCAACAGATACAGTATATCATTATAACTGAGAAATCTTCTGCATAAGAAAATGAAGTGGAGGAGAAGAAGCTTTTAAAAACCACACTTAAAATCAGCAGTGTTCCCTCAGACTTCCAGTGCCAGAGTCCATGTCTTTCTGTTCTGAAGGTTAAAGCTGTTTCCTGCTGAGTGCATTGGGCTTTGGCTGCCAGAGTGTGTACAGGGCCAGCACTATTGACTTCCAGGAACCTGGCAATTCCTCAGAGATGATGGCAAAACTGAGATCATTCCTTGGCCTCAGGCCTGGTTTGTTATACCTGCAATACAGGGGCAAAGTTTCCCAACACATGAGACACTGCTAAATCCCTATTACATGGCTGCAGTAGACAGACCATCCAAATACAGGGCTTAGCTGTCTAGCATTACATTCCTTTCCAGACAATAGAAGCTAGTGGCCAGGAAAAGTCCTCTGTCCTAACCCTGTTCACTGTTTTTTTTTAGCTCATAGGAGAGATTTTGCAGTGCATTTTTGGGCAGTAATTTCTGGGTTAACACTGAGCTGATCCAGTACCTTCCCTGGAGAGCCCCAGTGCCATTTGCATTCTGCCATATTCCGATTCCAGCAGCCACATAGCTGTACTGAAACATAATGCCCCAGGGCACAGAAATGAGTGTGAGCAGAGGTGTCCCCCATCCACTGCTCGCTCCTCCTGCCTCCTGTGGGGTTCTCATAGTTTGTCTTCTCAGCAGTTCATTCGTCATCTTCCACCACCAGCCAAAGAGAGTCAGCAAGTGGTTAGATAGCAGCGCAGTTGGGCGGTCCTTAAACATGAGGCACATGCGAATAAATAGCCAGGGAGTGATGGCCTTACTATTATAAGTTATTTAGATCATAGCAGCCCATAGCGGTCATTTTGCCCGACACCACGTGGAACCTGGGACCTCACCACTCACTCTGCATGGCCCTGGCCATCTCCAGGATCAGCAACAGCATCACTAGCTTAAAAAGACAAAAGGAATGGGGAAAATGTGAAAGAGGGGAGGATATTTAACATCAGTTCACCAAGGAACTGAGAAATAAGTAATCTGAATTTCCTACAGCTATTTTTTCTTTCAGTTTTCCTATTTCGGATTTTTCTTCTCCCTCAACAGCTATGATTTCATCCCCACAATGTTTTTTGGTGATCATGAGGCCTGGGGCAGTCTCTGATTATTTTTCCACTTATTTAGTTCTTAGCAGGTGGGGAGTAGGTGAGGCAAGGGGCAGCCCAAGAGGTTTCCTTCCCCAGCCCTAGCAGCCTGAGGCACCTCACCATGGAGCCACCTGAGATCCCTGAGCAGTCGTGTCCTCCACAAAATGGGCTTTACTCCTGCAGCTTTAATCACTTCATTTACAGAAACCGAAACCTCCAGGCTGAATTAAAGAACAAACTCAGATGCTGTCTCTTGGCTTTGGCTATCCTGACAAATGACTTTCACTGGAGCCAAGGCTTTTGGTAGGCTGCTTTCCTCAAACCTTGAGAGAGGTGCAGTTAGCGTGACCTCAGCTCAAAAGGCAGCGGACAGGGGCTGGTATCCAGGACCTGGGGGATGGACTTTGTTTCTTCCAAAAGACTGCAGCTATGTTGCCTAGAAATATTAACTGAGTGGGCAGGTGGAGTATCGTAGACCATAATGCAATAAAAGAGTCTTCCATTGCTAAATCGCTAATATAAGTCAGCCTGAGAAGCAGTGAGGGAAGGTAATGATTATCTCATGTGACAATCACAGCAGCCCAGACATTTCTCAGTTCCTGTAGACCAGAGCCGACAATCATGACTGACAGCACCAATGAGGCACCAGGGTCTGCATGCATAGGGAAAGCAAGATGTTCCTCCGCTTGGCTGGCACAAACATCACGCTGAAGCTCATGTTATGATTGCAAGTGACAGGCGGGGAGAGAGAGAAAAATCAGATCATATTTTCTCTGAGGCAGCAGTCCTGACACTGCATGTTAACCTCTATTCACTGTCTCATTTCCCTCTCAGGTCGCGGAACAGCTTATTAATCCATTTGGAGAAGATGATGATGATTTTGAAACTAATTGGTGCATCGATAGAAATTTACAGGTTGCTGTTGTTATTTCTACTTCCAGCTTTGTGGTATCATAGATCGTCATTACATTTAATCCCCTTTCTTACATTGAGGTACAAATTAAGGGCAACGAGTGTCATTAAAACAAACTCTTTCCCTGAAGGATTGCCTATAGCTATGATCCCCAGATTGTATTTTCATAAGCTAATGCATTCTGGTTTGGGTATTTGGCATCGCTTCTTTTCTGACTAACATGTGAACTGCTGACCTCCAGCTATAAGCTCACCTTATGCTGGGAAAAACAAGTAATGTGGGTCAATCCCGCCAAATCCAAAAGCCATCTACTCTCATTTAGATGAAAACAAGCTTTGCTAATCTGAATGTCCAACAACTGCAAAACTGTATATTAGTCTTCCTTTTAAAATATCTCAGAGAAGATCCCAGATCAGAGCCCTGAGGCAGTGAGTGGGGCCTGTGGCAGTGACTTCACAAGAGGCTAAAGTGTGGTCTCTGGCTTAATGCTACCTCAGGCTGCTGGTGCAAGGGTGCTGCAGAGCCCTTTTGATGAGACCTATTGCAAGGACCTAAACCAGGATGGTCACGTTTGATTCTGAAGGGGTTAAATTTGGATGAAATCTAACAAAAGTCTTCTTGACCTGTGGAATATTCTGAGGAACACAATTAACACAATTTACAGACTGCCCATTGCACATGTGGGATCGCAAGTCCATTTAACCACACCATTGGTGAAGAAAGGACTTCAGTCCCAAAGAATCTCACAGCATGAGATTCAAGTTGCAATAACATTCAGATTTGTATGGGTGTAGAAAGGTATCGAGGTTGGATTTTAGTAATACTGAGTCTCTTCACAATGCCCAGAGCACACAGCTTATTTTGAAGTGTCTCCAAAAAAAACCATTAAGCTGAGGAATACAAAGCATGTTATTTTGTAAGCTGTGATATATTGAATGTGACATGATTTATGCAAAAAATCTAAGGTCTCACTTCTGGCGGTGGATGAGATGCACATGAACTTACCAAGAATGGAGAGAGATATTTACTGGAACGATTCTTCCGCCCGGCCGCCCTATACAAAAGCAGCTGCTGATTACTGCATTCCTTCATTCCTTGGATCAACAATTGAAATGGGGTGAGTGGCACAATGGTTCCTACTGCCACCAGCAAGATCGCCATGGCTGCAGCCTCCACCTCTGCGGCTGAGGGACGCTCAGTGCAGGGCCATGTGCTGATACCAGCAGCTGCTGCAGGACCTTCACTGGTCCCCGGTGTCCAGTCCTGCCCCCTGGCACTCATGTGGGACAGCTGCCTCAGGAACTGCATTTTGTAACACAGTTAAGACCATTTCCATTGGGGGAATGTGATAAAGAGGCGTGGGGCTTAGGGATACTGTGACATTGTGAGTGGGGAAGATCAAGACAGGAAGAGGGTGTTGCTGGGAGGGGATGGGCAGGCTGGTGTTGATGGGATGGTGTCTTCAGCAATCCCTGTGCTCATACAGATTGCACATCCATGGCACATATTGTCTAATTAATAACTAGAGGATGCCTGGGGGGAGTGCTCGCAGATGTTCTCAGAGTACAAGACAGCACCCGAAGACAGTGACAGACTTCTTAATAATTTTCAGTTTACTATAGCTTTTCCATACACCAGCAAACAGCTATTCCTTTGTTTGTTCAATTAGCAGACGATGACTGAAATTAGTCCAGACTTTTGTGAAGCTAAACAGGAAGTGATCTTAAATGTGATATGGCTTTTCATTGACTAATAATCTAGGTGAGGAAGCTGGAATGGTCAGGGCTTGTGAAAGGGTGAAGAAGAGGAGTTATACACAATAACCCTCATTATAAAGAAATACTGAGAGTCTATAGGACTACCCAGAGTGGTTGGGATCTATGTTAGACTGCAGCGATGGGCCCGTCAGCTTAGAACGTGTTGAGTTTAAGCACTTGTGACATGCTGTAGGGTAAAACAAGTCAGTGTGTGTAAACACCATCCTGCCTATGCTAACACCAGGGCAAGCTGACATTTTTATCTGAATATGTTTTCAAAAGCAGTACAGTAGTCTTTTTTGTAACTTTATAATTTATCTCAAAAAGTTTTCAATTTTTCAGAAAAAAATAAAAAAAATCCAGCCTTACCAAATAAAAAAAAATGTGTCTTTTTTTTTTTTTAATTCATTTGGCCTTGGAAAACAAATCGACGCTTTCTCATTTTTGTTTCTCCTATTTTTCCAATTCTGTTTGCTTTCTAATACAAGGAACAGTGCTTTGTATTGGTTCCTTTTATCGCATGTAACCTTTTCAGAAATTCTTTCATTCTGGAAAAAAACTATAAGTTACTCAAGAGAAAAGAGAAATGCATAGAATATAATTTATTTTACTCTAATTACCAGGGGTAAAAAAAAAAAAAAAGAATTAACATTATTAAGTCTGAGAACCATTTTTAATAAGAAGCAAACAGCTTCATAAATGCGGAGTGGGATTTCCTCAGTCCTTCTGGATCAGTGTTGCCTCCCTGCACTCCTCACCTCAGGTTTGGCCAACATCCTTTGGCAGTCCTTACCCTTAGGAAGCTGAACAGTCTAATGTGACTTGTCTTCTGAGATGCACCCAGACAACAGTGTGTAGCACATGGTATGGCAGACAAAGCAATAGCTGTTCTCATTAACCACAAGGCCAGAAAGGGGAAGAGCACCAGCTACAGGTGAGACTTTCAGACACTCTGTCATGCCTTGGAATTAAATGAGGTTTGACCACCTGAGTCCTTCTAACATTTTTTTCCTGAAACCACTATACTCTGCTTCCAGGAGTAGCTTTTCCATGATTATTTTTGCCTGAAGGACTCTCTAGATATACAGCACTGAGCAGGGTTTCCTTCTCCCCCTACCCTCATCCTAAGTGCAAGCCAGCTGTGTGCAGATGCTCAAAGGGCTGGAGCCAAGTATCCAGCATAGCAGCTTCACAGGCCTACCTGGCTCCTGATCCCAGTATGAAATGGACCCCAGTGCCCAGATGCACCCTCCCAGTGTCGTCCTCAAAAGAGACACCTGGACACAAAGAGCTTCCTGGGTGACCCAGCTGGTCCAAAGGAAAAGGTGCTATTTCTTGGCACCCTCACACTTTGTTCATCCCTTCCACGCCCTTCTGAGGGACACGTTAGGGCTTTTGATTCCTAGCATTTCTGTCTTCCTGTCAAGATAGTAGGATATATGCGCATGTAGTCTGCACATTTCCTACAGGTAACACCTACTTACCTACTTTATTTGTCAGGGTGGCTGATACCGAATTCCTCTATGGGGAAGAGTGGCCCTGGGAAGAGGAGAAACACCACAGACAACATTCAGTGCTGAGAAGAGTTAAGAGATTTCTCAGCGTCCATGAGGGCCCTTCATCCCCCGCTCACCGGCGCTACAACCGGCAGACAAGCGAAAATTCAGTGTTTTTCCCCGCAGATGAGAAGGGACACATCAGACGGTTGCAAGAAATGCACACTAGAGGGAGACATTCTACCTCCAGCTTCAAGAAGAAACATGAAGGAGCTGACCGAAGCAGCAGACTTCACAATAGCAGAGATCTAGGACCTATAAGTGAAACCTCGAGGAACGAGGCACAGCTCAATGACAGTGACACCTCATCTGAGACAAACAAGCCAGTTCCTGAGGTCGTCATCTCTGAAGCTAAGGAAAAAGCACCTGATGTGCTGGGCAAAACAGCTCTGCAGGCAGAGGGCACCGAAGCCATGCCAGAAGAGAAGCTCCAAAGGAGCCTAACCGAGGCAGACGTGTCTCTTATGGACCTTTCTTTATTCCCCCCAGAAGTGACCACATACCTCCCAGACACTGAGACGCATCAGTCGCTGCCGAGCATGATAGGGGAACCCAAACACGAAGCCCACAGTAGTAACATAGCCGGTTTCGTAACAGACCACGAGAGAAACCTTCAGCGATGGAGTTTACCGAGCTTCCATAGCCCCAGTACAATGCCCAGTGCTGACTCTGCACCTCCTGTAACAGATCCTGCAACATCTCCACAACCAAGGACTGTGGTAAGCGATGCAAAAAGTCTTACTTCTGCTGCTGCTCCGGAGACATTTGAAATGCACCACCTATTGGATAACCTGGATACCAAAGAAACAGCCATAGTAGAATTTTCTAATGAGAAAAGTAAAAGAAATCCTTAACAGTGCTTGTGGTTCTGGCTGAGCTTCCTGTCTTTTCTTGAAAGTGGTTCTCATGTATGGTTGTTGGAAGGTCCAGAAAGGCAGACACGATGCTCAGACAAGTCCTGAGCAAGATCCAGCAGAGGATTCAGGCACCTGAACACGAGGCATTGCAGTGACATACTTCAAGCCACTTGGTCACTGGTTTCAATTTTGTGACCCTGTGGGGAAAACACTTATGGAGAGAACTGAGAGCCTCAAAAATGGATTCAAACCAGCCAGCAGACGTGGTGGTGAAATGTGTGGGTTTGCCTAGAGGAAACACTAAGGTGAAGAAGAGCAGAGGTGGCTTTTTCCACTTTAGATGCACCTTGAACATTGCCATCTAGTCTGATGGATGCTCCTTCAGACTTAAATTCATAACATCCTTGTAAGATGACCAACACTTTTGGTTTCTAGTCAAGGAGCTGGAAGGGGAGGTTTGGGCTCAATTCCCTCCTCAACGTGAAGACATTCAGCCCACTAACTTCCAGTACTTAGAGGAATGCTTGAACAAATCAGGCTCCTTATTGTGGCTTGTGAGGGCAAGAGCCTGCTATGCTCCTGCTGAAGCTATGCCACTACATATTGAAAAACATATATTTCATATTTAACTCCATTAAGAAAAATGGAAGAGGCAAAACTTCTGATGAACTAGACATGGGAGATATGTCTCGGTCTCTGCTCCTAGGAGCAAGTATGTAGCTTATCCAGGGGCCACGGCCCTCTCTCAAGAAGGAGAGCAGCAGGGGTAACTGATCTGAGGCCTCCACTCATGGGGAGCTGCAGCTGGCAGCACAGGCATAGGAAGGATTTTCAGCAGCTGTGGAGAAAAAAATCTGGCCTACTATCTGGCTCTGTTCTTACAGACCTGGAGCTGAGGAACTGTTCTTCCCTCTGAAAGGAGATTTAAGCCAGAAATTGGAGATGATTCTGTTTTTAATATAAAACCCCCACAGATCTGCACTTAGAGTCCAGTCCCACCACACCTCCTCAATATCTTCCTTCACACAACTTTCACCAAGGTGTAGGAGCAGCCTGGTCAGCAGGTCAAGGGAGGTGATCTTGCCTCTCTGCTCTGTGCTGCTGAGACCTCACCTGGAGTATTGTGTCCAGATGTGGAGTCCTCAGTACTGGAGAGATGTGGACCTGTTGGAGCATGTCCAGAGGAGGGCCACAAAAACGATCCAAAGGATGGAACAAACACCTCCCCTACAAGGACAGGCTGAGAGAGCTGGGGCTGTTCTGACTGGAGAAGAGAATGCTCTGGGAGACCTGAGAGCAGTATCTAAAGGGGGGCTGTAAGAAGAAAAGGACAGACTCTTTAGCAGGGTCAGTTGCGATAGGACAAGGGGAAATGGTTTAAAAGTAACAGAGGGGAGATCTAGCTTGGATATAAAGAAAATGTTTTTTACAATAAGGGTGGTGAGGCACTGGAAGAAGGTTTCCCAGAGATTTGGTGGATACCCCATCCTTGAAGACATTCTAGGTAAGGCTGGACAGCGCTCTGAGCAACCTGATGTAGCTGTTGGCGTCCCTGTTCATAACAGGGGGGCTAGACTAGGTGACCTTTAAGGGTCCCTTCCAGCTCAAACGATTCTATGATTCTATGGTCTTCCCCCCAGCTCAGACGTCAGCTGACCTGTCAAAGCACAGCTCAGCCTACAGAAGCCTTCCCAGCTTCTTATTGTCCAGCTCTGCTCATCTTCCACCATTTTCTTCTCAGCCTGGCCACTGCCGAGAGCACGCACTGATGCTATCCACCAGACTTTCATGCATCTCACAAGCAATGACTTTGCTGCTTCTCCCACTCACTCTGCCTGCACTCCCTGCCCCAGTGATAGTGCCCCTCCAGTGGAGGCCAAGGGGAGCCATACAGTAGCCACTGGGTGGTTAAGCTTCAGTTAAGTCCCACAGAGGCATCTATTAGATACTGAAAGATGTTAGCTTAGGAATGACAGTTCTGAAGTCCCACGGTCTATCATGCAGTAAACAAATAGTATTTCACACGCAGCAGGCCAGCCCCAGGTTAGTTATAATATTCCATTCATTAGCTCGCAAAGAAACTAGTGCTGGGATGAATTATCAGAAAAATTTCCTCGCATTTAGTCTATCTCACTGTTGCAAACATCTGCAGGCTCTGACTTTATATTGAATTGTCTTTTGGGATGATGTGCTCCCTTCGGCACTTCTTCTGGTAAAGTATTTGCCTTAGCATAGTAAATGGACTATTTCAGCAACCCCAACAATTCACGTTCACTGGTCTAAAGAATGTAGAATTATTGCATGAATAAAGGCATTTTGAGAAACACAGGTGTCTTGACTGTACTGAACTGTCAAGAAACACTTCTGGCAGAGATTTGAACTACCATGCAAGTCAGCTTGATGTCTACCTGGAACAGAGAGGCAGACCTACAAAAGTGGGCAAAGCTTGAAAAGACTGAGGAAATGATGGGAGCGAGGTGGTGTTCTGCCGTATTTATCTACTCCTTCCCTATCAGGTGATGTCAAATAGGATGAGATGCATCAGAATAAAGAGAGGGACAGTCCCTGAATGTTCATCCTGATTTTCCACATATTTCTAAGATGTGTTCACACTCCATGACAGGATTCACAGAGCCAAGATGTCAGTGTGCTGCAGGGACACATCCCACCGCCTTTAAAATCCTCAGTCATAAACAGCAGATCTCTAATTCTTCCTGCAATCTCCCATTCAAGAAATATATATGCATTTTGGAAATAACAGAAATGTATCAGAATGGTAAGTCAACTGCATAACAGGAAAAACAAAAATACTGGCTGCTGTTAAATGAGTGATACTTCTTTGTAGATGCTTTCTTGCCTTGGTTTATGACCAAAAATATGTTTTCCAAACAACGAAGTTTTCTTATGGCCATTCTTCTTTAAGAATGATATGCACAAGGAGGAAATAAGGCAAGGGAAGCATGAAAGAAGTGATAACTTCATACAGTTTAAACTTTCCCACAAAAAGAAAGAAATGGCAGATGAGTTGCTGTCGCTGTAGGCTGATAGCTGTGGTATCAAAAGTCCAACACAATGCAGTTGCAAATATAGAGTTGTGAAAACACATACCAGAGAGAGAAAGTATTTCATATCTGGAGGCAAAATCAGCACCTCCAAGATACCTACACACAAACCACCTCACTTTGTGAATACATAATGAGTCTTACAGCTGAAACCTTAAATCTCAGACCCATGATGGTAACCCTGCCAAGACCCCAGCTGACTGTGCTGGGATTGTGCTGACTGTGTGCAGAGCTCATCCAGACAGCTCCTCATGGCTGTCAGTCATGGGACCCAGGGACACCAAAGCTGGGTGGGTTCCCAGTGCCCCACAGCTGTGCTCAGGCCATGGGCTCTGCTCAGCTAGTCCCAGCCCGTGTTACCAAGGCTGTGCCTGATGCCTGGTGCTGAGACTGCTCCAACACCACCACGGGTCAATCCTATCCATATCTACCACCACTGTTGCCTCCATCCTGGCCCCACCTCACATTAGGCCCAGCTGTGAGGGGAGGTGGGAGATAGCACACCATTTGGACCTGATGGAGAGGATTTGATCCTTCAGATACAGGCCTTCAAGTCATGGCTTTTCTCATTAGCCTCACTAGAAGCTTTCCACACACAGGTATTTCAGCTTTAGGGAGAGAAGAGGCACAAGCGTGTCCTATCTCTCCCCTCCAGGCTGCCAAGCAAGCTGTACATTTAATTGCAGCCGACCCTCTCAACCCCCCTCAGAGCAGGTGGCCCTGGCATGGCAGGAGCCACTGTAAGGAAACAAAATCCAAGGCAACGTTGAGTCCAAAGCAGATTTCATTTGGTTAAGTTTTATTCACATGTACAGAGGCAGCACTGGTTTTAACAATCAAAACAAATATTCCAGCAGGTATCATATAGGTAAATCTTCTTTGGCTCAATCAGCTGCAGAAAGCTCGACAACTCCCCTGGTGCAGACTGCAGTCTGGTATTTGCAATGCAGATAGATACTACTCCCAGCTGTCTGAACCCGGAAGGTCAGAATCAAGTGACATTGAACACCCAGGCCCAGAGGAGGAGAAGTAAAAAGTCAAGAGAGCAAACCTAGGGGAAGAGCAGGTTTGAGAGAGCTGTAAGCTGTCTGCAAGGAAGAGTGGGAGAAAGCGTGGGGGTCACCCAGGGGTCAGTCCAACTCCTCTTCATAAGAATTGGTTGGAACAAACCCAGCAGAATGTACATAGCAGTAAGGAGAGAAGGTTGCCAAAACAAGAACATAAAGAAGAAAATGAAGTCAGTGGGAAATGAGATGGAAATGGCACACAGGAATAAAAAAGGGGTACAAACAAACCAGACTGGGATTAGCTTCACACATTTCTAACTGCTATATCATCAGTCTTGTGCTGTTCAGCATTTTCGTCCTCCCTGCTCTCTTGCAGAGCTACACAACATGCTGAGATGAGCTCTTTTCATCCAGAGAGCTGTGGTGCTCACCAGTTATACAGAAAGGACATGTATCCCAGTTGTAAGTAAGTAGAAATTGAACTGAACTGAATCCTTGGGACAAGGATTGCCCCGAGCACTTAAAACTTGAGGAGGAGGTCTGCATTCTGGTTCAGAATTTCACCTTTAGTCCTTTTTCACAGGTCTGCTCAAAATCATTATATCAGCATTCATGCTGATGCAGAATGAATGCTATTACAATTCACTAATAATCGTCCCTATGAGCAGATTTTGCAAATCCCACTCTGTCATTCCCACGGTCAAAAATGCAGTAAAAGGCAGACATAAAGACATCTCCTAAAATCCAGAGCGGACCACTGCGAGTTGGGATGTCAAGAGACTGGAAGCCGCTCATGCAGAAGGTTTGGTCATCGATGGACTCCTGGAAGAGAAGGAACATCTCCTCGCAGTGGCTCTTCTGGCCCTGACCAGGAGCCGAGAGCCAGGAAGACACGCACCTTCACGACGTATTGCTCTGCTGTCAGCTTGTACTCATGGTGCCCGATGGTGAAGCTGATGTGGGGCAAGCTGGACAGTCTTCTGCAGTCTACAAGAAACTGTACGCAATACACAATCACATTCCAATGTTGGAATGTGATTGATTTGCCTTTTTTAAAATACTGTCCTTTGCATTCAAGCTTTTTGACACAGCTAATGGTGAATTTACTGCAGAGGAACAACATTGGGCTGACTCATGGCCCAGCACTGCCTGCAGGTGCCACACTTTGCAGGTCACAAACTGGGTCATAGCAGCCTAGCAGCCCCCCTGCACCAAAGCCCCCAGGGACTTTGAAAAGCATTGCAAGCCCCAAAGGGACAAGGTGCGGGGGCATTCTGATGTCCCCCATATACAAAACCAAATTTGCGACCCACGAGGAAGAAGAGAGAAGCAAGGTGTGCTGAGCAGAACCCCTCCAGGTGCCAGGCTGTGGTGGGGTCCTGGAGCTGCCTCCAGCCCATGCAGTGCGTAACTGAAGGTAACATCACCGTTTTAGGAAAAAAAAGGGACCCATTCAGAAAGCTCAAGAGGAACACAGCACTTTATATGTTTATACGATCATACATTTCTATGTTGCCCTGCCCTGGAGTGGGATTTGAAGAACAGGACTAAACACTGGCATGTCCATTAATTTCTATAAATAATGCATTTGCTTACAGTAACCCAGCAGATCGTTTCCTGGCCTCCCAGCTATTTCACCAACCAACCGGCGTGTGAAATAGCACTGCAGGATGCTCCAAGCCCAGAGGGATCTTTGAGGCAACTGTAGCATTTGAAGTCATTGTGTTAGGGCCTTCCCACAAGGAAGATGCTATTTTTGCTGTTGTTAAATCAGCATAATCAAAACAGCGCCCTAAATCTTTTGTATACCAAGCAGGTGTCATGCCATTAGAGCAAGATAAACCATGGGATAGAGAAGGTAAGGGTAACAGAGCCAGCATAGTGATTTGCAGGATATGAGAAGAAAAACATAATTCATTTATATCATCAGTACATCCAGAGCAAATTAATCCTTTCTCTAAAGAGATAGAAGTTATGGTAAAATCACTGATGGATGCACCCACTTACACCAGGATAAAATTGAGCCAACGCACTCAGCCTGCCTGTGTTAAAAAAAAAAACAGTGACATAAAGAATGTCTTTCAGATTTGTTTGTACAGAATTCCAGTCAGCACTGGAATAAATAGCCTTATGCTGAAACAATATGCTTGTTCATATTTTATCAATGTAACTACTTTGAAAATAGGTATTTCATCTACATCCATGAGCATGTACCGTCATAAAAAAAACCTGTTATCAAAACAAACTCTTTAACATGTGTCTGAAAACTTTAATGAAAACTAAATGTAAGGTTTAACTGAAAAAGAAGCCAGAAGCCTCATCAGTCACACAGAAGCACCTCCAGGTCTCCCCCTCCCAAAGGGAGGCAGATTAAAGCTCGCTTTCTCTCTGAACTTTGCTTCACACATAGGGCAAAAGTAACACTTAATTCTCTCCAAAGTGCAGAGTTGAGTCATGATCAAGACAACTATGGAGTCACCCAGAACTGCAGGCAGCAGCTTTACTTGCAGTACTGGTGTGTGGCAGGGTAGAAATTGACTGTGGGAGTCAGCCGAAGGTCAGCAATAATGCATGGAAAAATAAGCTGACCCCTTTCTGGAGCTGGGTCAAATTAGCCATTGCAGGATCACTGTCTCAGGTACAAAGGGCAGTAGAGAGACATCCCTGCTGAGAGGGCAGCGACCAGCCCAACCTCCAGCAGCCTCAGCCTGTGTAACCCCCAGAGAGAAGTGTGGGGAACCAGGAGTGCAGCTTTGCGGCCAGAGAGGACATGAAGCAACAAATCCCAGCCACCTCAGCTGACTGGAGGAGGTGGAGGTGCTCCTTGGAGGAACAGCAGTGAGGAGGGGGAGTGCTGGCTGGCATCAGGAAGGGGGATGCAAGATGGAAGAGGGAAGAGATATCAAACGATGAGGAAACACAAGAAAAGCATTAGGCAGGGAGAGCAAGAGGCAGTGAGGTCTGTCCTGTACTCCTGGGGTTCATCTACCCAGAGCCAACGTTGCGAGCAACCTGGACGTGTCCCTCCCAGGAGCCCTAGCATGAAGCCTCCTGCTCTGAAGACAGAGCAGGCAGTGGGAGGCCTACCAGCAGAGCCACTTGGGGCTGTAATTAACACATTACTATTTCTTATTGGCAATTAAGGGAACTAACATTCCATTGCCATTTCTTTCTAATGTTGGCTGGGATGGCCATCAACTCCTTCCAGCTCTGGGGAGCCCACAGCTATAGCTGGGGACTTGGCAAGGTAGTACTACTCTGATTTTCCAAAAGAAAATTACCTTTTGGAAAAAAATGAGCAGTACTTAAACAGATGCCCCCACTGTTTCCTTATACACCATCACTGAAGAGAACTGGAGAGGAGGTAGACACTGGGAGGAAGGCTGGGTCAGAAGGCAGATACATCAAAACCAGCACAGCTCTGAGTTCAGTATTGCCCTAAAGATGAGGCTTTCTCTGAGATCTTTCTGAGCCATTATTTTGGATATTTTCTTTTTTTTTTTCCCACCCTATAAGCTCTTTGCACCAAATACCAGCTTCTGTTTCTCTGACTGCTTTCAGGTTGCATAGTTATTACCTCTCCAGAACGCGATGGACTTGCCCCAATATATTCCTGTAATCTTCTGATTTGTGATGAGGGACCGGTGATAAGAGAGGTGCCAGAATCAACAATGGCTTCACAGCCATGGGAGCAAAATGCCACCCGGCCCTGGATCTTTATACTGCAAGTGGAAAACAAGGAATCTTTAAACAAATGGTATATACACTGTGTCTGAAGCAATACACCATCGCTATCTGACTTCCAAGTCAGGGCACAATCTGAAGAACTGGCTGCCAAGCTTTCCCAGTCTGAAAATACAAGAATGTCTTTAAAAAATGAGAAACGAAAAGAAGCAGCACTAGGAAGACCTACAAGTGAACCCGCTTTTCTCCCAGGACTCCTGCAGCCTCAGTCATTTGCTGATGAATGTCCTCATTGGGTCTTCATCGGTTTTATGCAGTACAAACAAAGAGACATGAACAACTTTAACCAAGGTTCAAAAGAAAGATTGGAGCAAGACCTGGGGCTGGATTCAGTTCCTTGGTGCCTTAGCCACTTCCATGAGGTAGTTTGACCATTTTTGAACCATATTAAAGCATTTTAAAATGCCGTCACAGAAACCAGCCATCTGTGTCACAGCAGATTCGGAGAGCTGATAGTCTTCAGACTTGTCCTGGCAAACCTCCTCCTTGAGGCCCACAAAGGGGAAACGCTACAACCTCCTTCATCTGCACTGCTGAATGTTTCTGCCTCTGTGGGCTTTACCTGTGGAGGTGAATTTCACCACATAGTGCATACATACTTGTTCAGATGTATCTGCCAGTAGCTTTTCTCAGTGACTGGGACCCAGTGAATTGAGCCTTTATAGAGGGAGTGGTCTATGCCTCCCAGGATCAGCTCACCACCATTCTCAGTGTCGTCTCCCCTGGAAGCAGAGCATACATCAGCAGAGGCATGGGAGTATGTTGGAGTACAAAAACTAGATCAGTCTTAAAAGGAGAAGATAAACCACAGTCCTTTCTAAATTCAAGCATGGTTGGCTGACCCTGATTATTTCTGAGTTGGAACTGAACGTAACTGAACCCAATTCAGAACCTTCAAGCACTCTCTGAGAAAATGTACTGTGAGTTGCCGAGGGCTGATAGCAGGCCCTAGGAACATGTTCAGCCAGTTGCACTCTCCCCTCAGAATTAAATCTAGACAAATTAGTGGAGTTACAGTTAGGTTCATATTAGAGAGCAACATTTATCTTCTGAAATGCAGCCACTTGGGTGTAGCATTGCATTTCTGTTCATCTCCATTGATGAGAGGGAAAGCCCCAGCAGCTCAGGACACTTCAAGTCTGAGTTAGGAGCTCTTCTTTTGTCCATGACCAGCTACAACAACAACAGTCTGTCCAAAAACTGGTGGTCCCCCCCCACTCCAACACAATTTTCTTTTTCACTCCATTTTTTCCCTGTGGAAAACTGGAAAAAAAAATCAATGAAATGGGGGAAATTACTTTCTGGAATTGAAGATTTACACAGATGCTCCATTGTCTCTATCAAGAACTAAAGTGCATTTGTGTCTTGCTTGGCCCTGGCGCTGTTAGGACTGACCGCTTCAGGTAGAAGGAGAAGACTGGCTCCTCCACCAGCTTCTGCTTCATGATGCTGTCAAACACGGGCAGAGCGTTGCCCACTACTAGGGAGGGGTAGCCCAGGCCCAGTATGCCGTCAAAATGGGCAAGGGCGAAGGTCATTCCTGGCTCAAACACTGACTCGCCAAAGTCCTGTCCCTTGATGGAGATGTTACTGATCTGTTCAGTAGGAGAAAAAGAAGCGGTGAAAGGAAAGACACCATCAGTGCCAATGAATTAGGCATGTTTCAGACTAAATATCCAAGGCCCCACCCAGCCGGAGGCTCACCTGCAGCGTGTCCTTGGCTGCAATGCCCAGAAGCTGCCCGGTGCCATAGTGCAGGGAGAAGGGTTCCCCACCGTGCTCGTATGAGTCTGACAGAAAGGACTTGAACCTCTGGTGCACCCCTGCACAAAACAGACCACACCTGCACCCCAAGAGAAGGCCAAGCCATTCACCTGCTCCCCATATAGAACTGGCCGCCATGCCAGCAAGGCAGCTTTGACTTTCTGTATGAAGAAGTCATCAAAGGAGGCACTGTTCCCCCGCAGACACCCCATTTTTCTGCTCTCAGGATATCTCGGAGGTTATTTTTGGTTTGTAACTCCCCGGGTCCTTTTTCATGCCTTCTGCTTGACACTGCCCACCCTAGCTGCTGCCAGCACAGGGAGGAGCAGGCCAGCAAGGCTTCAGGGCTACTCCAGGCCCTCCCTCCTCACAAATCCCTCACAATTTCAGAGGGCAACACCTTGGCCCTTTCCGAATTTTGCCCACACATGACATTATTAGAAAATCAAATGCCAGTTAGATCCGTGCTTGGCTGCGGCAAATTTACCCAGGATGTTGAGAGCACAAGGAACAGGAAGGTTTCTTACTGCACGCTTCACTGATGCAATAAACAGAAGGGACCCAAAAATTGGAGGAGCCGGTGTCAAAGACCACGGTGAAGCTCTGAGGTGGCGTGCCAACGCTGATGACTCCGTAGTATTGTGCCTGGGGAGGACAACCAGGTCAGCCCCACTGCCAAGGTAGTGAGCCGGTGATTTCCTTTGGGCCTATTGCAATGAGCAGCTATGTGCAAGTCAGAAACAAATTCTGTTCCACAGATTGTGTCTGATGTACTGAGTAAAGTTCATCCAGTGGTTAAAGGAACCACTGACCGTCCTTGGGCATCAGCTGAAGATAGAGATATCTGTGGACACATGATTGCCAAAGTGAAGAGCTTATCAACACACAGCATGCAATTTTCTGAGTGCCTGTATCTGGCCATGAAAGAGCTCTTTAGCATTAAGAGACCTATTTATAGGATGAAGTATTTCTGGAACTCAAAGGCACAAGTCTTTTGTAACAACAAAAATATTTGAATATGTATCTTCACGTGTATGCTTGTTAATTAATACACTGAATAGAGTTTGTGACCCCAGGGTTTACAGTCTGAACAAGATAACCATAATGCAAGCATGAGTGCTATGTAATAGAATATCCAGCTGTACAGCAGAGAGTTGTCCCTTTCCGTATCAAACAACCCTGTACTGATTAACCTATAAACTGAGGCAGCTCTTTGTCACTCTGGTCAAAAAAGAAAGACAAAAGAAAAAAACTCCCACCAACTTGCAAAAACCCCTCACAAAAAGTGTTACAGATGCAAGCCGGATATGCTGGGGAAGTGGCTTTTGTTTTGTTATTTTGATAAGTCTAAGAGCAGGCTGAAAACTTTCTGCCTTTGTTCTTCTTCACTTACATCTCCAGCTTATCTGGAGACTTCTTCATAAGCCTCGAATTTCAGAAAGCTCTTCTGAATAATTCACCTTCCCCCCACTGTCCACAGCAGCCTTCACAGCATTTCTGCAACTTCGCTTTTCTTTAGACAAACATAACTGATGAACCAAAGAAAGCAGAAAACAGACCAACAAAATGGACAAAATGCTAAAACCAAGAGCGACAGTTTACGGAATGGTTGACCTGCTCACTTATTTGTCTCAGATCCAATGAAACTCAGGTTTTTCCTTTCTCAGTGTAGAGACCCAGATCAGTCTCAAATATGTAACACACATTAGGCTCAGCAGATAAAGCAAAAGAATAAAAACTCTACTTGGGCCCTTGTTATCACTGATCTATGACTCCAACTGATGAAATAAATGAGATCTTGGGGATCTGTTACAATATGTAAACATCCAAGATTCTGATCAATCTGAACTAATCAGATTCTGCTCGGTCCTCACCCAAGACTGATAGAGGCAAACCTTCCACATTTGTTTGAAGACTTGTTGAAGGCCAAAACAGATCTGTACAAAAATTAAACTCATCCACTCATCCATAAACCACTGATAGATTATACCGGTTTTTTGTTAAGGTCCCATGTTAACCTCTATCTATACTTGTTCTATTTTGCAGGCCATTAAACTAATTTTGATAATCTAATATTTACAAGGAGCCTCCCATCTCGAGTCCCATAATGGAGAGACTCTATTTCAAGAGTGCTAGGGGAAAAAATCTGCCTTCAATAGAAGAGAGCCCATATGGTTGCATTACCATAACCATACTTACGTTCATGTAGTCGTACAGCCTTTCTGAAGCAGTTCCTACCGACAAAGTAAGATCTGGAGGGAAGCAATACAGGTGCCTCCGGGCAAAAATGTCAGGGTGGTGATTCCTCCAGAATTCCTCCAGTTCTCCCTTTTCTTTAAGTTGTGTCTTGATAGATTTGAATCGAACGAGTGGGACTCTACACAAATAAAAGAACTACATGAAAGCTACCTGGATCTCCTTTCTAGAGTCCATGTACGCTTTTCTTTGTAATTTTTGGGAGACCGAGTAGCAATAATAACTGTCATGCCAGGAGCCAGCTGGAACAGGAGGAGCCAGGGAGGCCTAGCACACTCTTACCGTTGCAAGGCCACAGTGAAGGGGATGTAAACCACAGCCAGCAGTATGGCCTTCATGGCTTCAGCTGGCCCCGAATCCAACAACACTCATTTCCTCTGAAGTCCCTTTTTTATACCCCACTGTGAGCAGGGAGCTGCTCGCCAGGTCAATCAATCAGAGGAGGTCAGAGCTCTGGCAGCAAGCGGAGGGATTTGTTCTCAGAGCAACCACTGGATTAAGCAAATATTGGTGCCCAGAGAAGCTGGGAACAGATAGCCAGGGCACAGTCTAGACCAAAAATATATTTACTGGCAATCCTTAGTATCTTTCACGTAATTATAGCAAATGGGGGAATCTTGGCTCCTGTTAGCATGGGAGAGAGAAGGCAGCCCAAGGAGCTGCCTGCCCCCCTCTGCATAAGCTATTTTTCAAACCTGCTTTAATGACAAGAAGGCCAGGAGTGTCCAAGGCAGAGAGAGAAGACAGAACACACAACCGACTCACTTCTACTTGTAGCAGGACTGAGCACATGTGCGCTTGGTTGGCTGGTGAGAAGCCATCCTCTAACAACTGAAGATTAATCCCCTATTTACACGAGAGCTCCAGTCCAGATATAATTACAATTGCCACTCCAAAAAACTATAAATGAGTCTTAAAAGTAAAAAAGCTGACAAAGCAATAAACAGCCAGTGGTTTTCTCAGCTAAGGCTGCTTTGATCCGGGGCTCTGCTGTGCGCATTCAGAGCAGATCTCTTGGACTGATTTCCCCACTGTTCTTGGCTGCTCCCACTCCACCTGGCCCTAGAGCTCACTTCAGGCTGGCAGGAAAGCAATGATATTAAAAAGAGAGTGATGTGATGGACAGCAAAGAGCAGCCCACCAGCCCCCTGGGAGGGGGCTTAGCACCCAGCCTGCTTCCTTATGGGACTTTTTGAGCCTTTGGAATGTGAAAGTGCATGACAAAGAATGAATGGCAAAACCAGGCCAAGATAAGGTAAGTCATCACTTGCTCTAAGAGTGATGTTTCAATGAAGAAAAAAGAACAAATATACAACATTTGTGAGCAAAGAATGGATCTAAATGCCAGCCATAGATTTAAAATAAATGTGTATCAAATAAAGTGCAGCATTTAGTGATGGCATTTCTCAAACCTGTTCCTTAGAGCCTCTTTCTTTAATACATCAGGCTGACCAAAGAGAGGGATGAGAGCCTTAAAGTTAACAATGTAGGGCTCTCAGAAAGCAGCAGCACTGCTCACACAGCCCCTCCAGACCCTCCATGTACAGCAGAGCCAATGCCATGCCCTCTGCTGCAGCACTGTCACTTTGACAGGAGCAAGGCAACGTTTGTGCTGAGCACCTTTATCGCTTGAACTTTTCCTCAAATGCCATGAATGCTTCTGGGCAGTCACTAATGCCCGTGTTGTAGGGCATCAGGAGCAGCTCCGAAGACACAAAGTGACTTCCAGAGCTCTGCAGCAGGTTTGCAGAGGAGACCATCTCTGCCTCATGTCCTCCACTGAGTCACTGATTCACAGAAGGTCCAGGATCATTCATTTTATTGCAAATGCAGACATTTATTATCCCACAACATGAAGGTTATTTTTCCCAACCACTCTCATCTCACATTGTGTTCCAAACAGACCTTCACTGAAGCCAACAGAGGTACAAAATGCAGCAATAAAAGGTCACTGTGACTTTTTTTGATAAGCCGGAATAATGATTAATCTACAATGCAGAAAATCCCAAAGAAATAGTTTCCTGAAGCTTAAAAGATTAATTAAGTAGAAATAATTCAAGTAGAAAAATACATCTACATAGACGTGTCTATAGACATAACATATATTGCAAAGTTATTTCTCTCCATATGGCTTATTAAGAAAACTATACCAAAACCACATTATTGACAACTTGTCATCTATAGGCTGCTATGCCATGTGACCAGCAGGTCTCTGAGGGGATTTGCCTATGGGACGTGTCTTTTTTATGGGTGTGAATTCTACCCCTCAGCCTGCAGTATTTGTACCAAACGCCTTTGCTCCTTGCAGCCGCCGTGGAGCAGGTGGCCATACAAGGACCTTTTGTTCCCTAGCTCCACGTTCCGCCTGGCTCCTCAGCCCCACGCCTGTGCTATGGCGTCAGGCTGTAGTACTCACTGCTCTCCATCCCCAGCTGCCCTCTCTGCTGCGCTCCTGCAAACCTTCATACACCTTGTGCCATTGCTTCTGTGCGGCGCAGACCCCAGAAAACACCCTATACTCATATCTATGAGCTGCTGTACATTTAAAAGCAGATGATCAGAGATCTCTGTATCACCAGATCCAAACGCAGACTGTGAGGCCACCTAACTGTTTGATATTGCCTTTTTCTGAACCTCCTGTTTGCTCTGCCTTTTGCTTTTCCAAGGATATGTGGCTCCCGGCACTCACATCTGTGGGTTATGTAGCTCCTGACTCCCAGAAAGTGACTGCAGGTTGCCTGAAGGAAATAGCCTCCCTGAAGCAGGGTAAATGTGGAAAATGGCAGTGCTGGGCTGCAGAGAGCTGCCAGGCAGGCTGCTTCCCCTCCTGACACAGCTCTCGGAGGTACAGCACTGCCATGGCCTGGTGTACTCACACACACAGCAGTTTCCCATCAGGCCTCAGACCAGGGATGGCTGTCACACAGTCGGAAGGTGGCAGGGGAGCAGCCTCGGCCGGCTGTGATCGTATGTATGCAGCTGGGATTCAGGCAAGATGCAAAGCAGAACCCAATGAGAAGGCCCTGCACAGCTCAGGGTGCCAGGGGCTATAGTAAATGTGGCTACATTCGAACATAAACACTGGAGCAGCTAAAGATAGCAGTTTGCCAAGGATTTGTGTGAAAGGTTCCAGATAAGTACTGGGTGGCAGGTTACGCTGTTCAACTGTGTACTTGGCACCTTGCAAGGCAAGTCCATAAAAGTGCCACTTGTCTGCAAAGTCGGTCAAGTCCTGACAGGTATTTCAAACAGCAATTCGATCACAGCCAACATTTCCACTGAAAATTTAATTAAAGCTAAACTTTGTAGTTGAAAAATTCAGTCTTCCGTAGTGCTTCCTTTCTGCAGCCAATCCCCAGCACCGTGCCAGCCACACAGACCACACTGCCACAGCGCAGTGAGGGGGCATCGAAGCGGCAGTTTGGACACAACCGGAGGACAGGGGCAGTGTGCAGGCCGGGGAGGAGGATGGCTCCCGGGGAGCTGAGGGGCGGCAAGCACTGTGGGGCAGGAGGAGGCCTGCACTGCTGGTCACCATGTCTGCAACCATCACCAAACACTCGTTCCGTTATCAGGAACATTTCAGAGCTCTTGAGATTAGTGGCTGGTGCCATGTAAACAGAGCCTTATATTGGGCAGACGGAGTTACCAGCAGGCCAGCACACAGTGGGAAGAAGCCAAGGCCGGCCCCAGACCTCAGACTCCGAACAAAGAAGGACCCGAGATGGGCAACAGCCTGAAAGCCATTGTTGCTTTTGTGCCCTCCGATGAGTGCCAGAAGTACCTCCTGGAGGACCTGGAGGAGATGCCTGTGGACAAAATGGTGGACCTGAGCAGCAGGCAGCTGCGGAGGCTGCCCCTGCACATCTGCTCCTTCAGGGAACTGGTCAAGTTGTACCTGAGCAACAACAACCTGACGCACCTCCCTCCTGAGCTGGAGCAGCTGCAGAACCTGCAGATTCTGGCGCTGGACTTCAACAACTTCAGGGCACTGCCGCTGGCCGTGTGCGCACTGAAGCAGCTCTGCATCCTCTACCTGGGCAACAATAAGCTCTGCAGCCTGCCTCTCGAGCTGCGGCTCCTGCAGAACCTCAGGACCCTCTGGATCGAGTCCAACTACCTGCAGCAGCTGCCTGAGGTGGTGTGTGAACTCAGCTTGCTCAAGACACTGCACGCCGGTTCCAACGCGCTGCGCACACTGCCCACCCGCCTGCGGAGCCTGCGCGAGCTGCGTTCCATCTGGCTCTCAGGCAACTTACTGGCCGAGTTCCCCTCTGTGCTCCTGCACATGCCTTCTCTGGAGGTGATTGACGTGGACCGCAACGCCATCCGCTTCTTCCCCAGCCTGGCCCACCTGCCCGGCCTCAAGCTGGTGATCTACGACCACAACCCCTGCCGCAATGCCCCCAAGGTGGCCAAGGGGGTACGCAGGGTGGGGAGGTGGTCGGAGGAGAGCCCTGAGCCCCGCAAGCGCTCTGGGGCTGTGATTGAAATCTCGCTCAGTGAGAGACCGTTGCCACTGCCTGCCATCAAAGCTGAGCCAGAAGCCGAGGCCTGCTAATTGCTGCCGGTCCACAGCCCCACAGCACGACAGAGGAAGCAACATGCAGCAGAGAGCTCTGTTCTTACAGCTGCCGTCTTCTTCCCGGAAGATCTGTGACCACTCCAGTTTTGTCGTTGCCAAGTAGCGGTTAGAATGATGGTGAGGGTGGCTGGGTGCGGTTCTGCTGGTTCTTGTGCCTGTAAGGTCTGCCTTAGTGGCAGCTGCGTGTGCCGAGGTTTGATGCAATAGCAAAGAAAACCAAAGCCCTGGCTAAAACAGGAGAACCACAGCTGCAGCAGAGGGAGCCGTGCATGTGGAACCAGAGGACTGGGAGCCCACCTCTCCAGGCTCACATGGGAGCTGTAGCTGAGGCAAGCTTACTGACTGACCAGCTGGGAATGGCTCCAGCTGGCCAAACTCAGACCTCGTCAGATTCCCTTGGAAACGCACAGAACTTCTATTTTCTGAAGTGCAGCAAAACGCTTTGATTGTATAGCACAGAACAGAGACGTGGTTCAACGTGACGTGACATTTTTATCTTTTGATTCCACAGCACTGCGTATTCAGTTTACTGGAAGACAGCTCTCTACCTCAGGGTGGGCAGCCCTCAGTGACAGCGCGGCCACGTCCCTCTCCACATCTCCCCCGTGGTCAGAGCCACCTTCCCAGCGCAGCAGGCAGCAGTAACAGCTGGCCAACCCTACAAGCTTGGAGCCAGTGCCGGTTTGTGCCTGCTTAACGTCATTCTTGAAAAATTTTCTGAAAATATATAGACTCTGGTCACACTTGCTGGCTTGTTAAATGAAGTCTGCATTTAGATCTGGCTGGCACCCACATAGTGTACTTGCTATATTCACTAAATTAAATAAAGCGTTCCAGAGTCTCATTGAGCTATCTTACTTTATAACTAACTGAACCCTCCCTTTCCCCACTCCTTTCCTAAACTTTTTCCAACAAGCTATTTCTTTTTACAAACAGGACAAGAATTTGGGGCTTTAACTCAACATCCAATGTTTTGTTTCCTACAAAACTACCTTGGCACTCTGTTTATTGGGGGTGGTGGGAGAAAATGTGCTTTCACCTGCTTCTTGAAGGCTTGTGTTTAACATTGTTAAGGCAGCACTATCACTGTGGTAATGTGAAGTCTATATTGATTTAGAGGAGCATTCTGCAAGTAGATAGTCTTCATTTCAGGAAGAAAAACCATTTGCACAGATAGATACTTTCCTGTTTTCAAATTAATCTTCCTGCTTTGGCAGACATCCCCTGTCATTTGCCAAGGTGCTGCGTTACTCCGGGAAGGGCCAGATGGGTCACCGAGCCCAGCCAGCTCCTTTCTGCAGGCTGCCACGCAGGCAGGGCGCCGCCGCTCGTCTCTGCTCAGAATCACCATCAAAACCTACGTGAGACCTGCTGCAGGAATCACAGACTTCATTGCTGCTTCAGCTCCTGATAAAGGCACTAGTCCAACAAGGAAACGTATTACCTTTGCACCAGCTACTGGAATAGGAAGGAACATTTAGTTCCCAACAGAAACAGGCTTGAAGGGGGAAGAGAAAAGGGAAAGCAGCGCAGCACGGCACATTTCCCACCAACTGCCCTACTAACTTAATAATAGATATTTGCCAAGGCAGCAAGCCTGTGTCTAAAACCTAACACACACACACACACACACACACACACAGACTACTCAGTTCAGCATGTTGATGTTTCTTCCCAACTAACACCTTCTGAAGCATCCTACATTAAATTTGCAGTGCAGAAAGCTGCAGTGTGATTTAAGTTACTATTACGGGCATTGGCTAAAATTCCTCTTCAGCTTTGTGTCTTCTTCTAAGCATCAGAAAACAAATGCTACTCCAGTAGCACTAGAAAAGGGTAACAACTTCAGAGCCTATTTCTAGGATCCCGATTCCAAGCCTACGCAGCCAGGACTGGAATAAATTGCTTATGAAAAAAAATGAACAATTCAACCTAAAGGAGAATGCAATGAAGGTACACACACCACCGTGGGAGGACAGCACTAGTGCTAACTTAAGCTACTTTGAAGTAGGCAAATAAGAGTGAGTGAAGATGTACGCTGTGACTTGCCTAATGAAACACCAAGACCAACACCACACTGATTTTTTTTATTTTTATTTTTTATTTCTGTGTATCTTAAGTGGAACATGGAAAGGAACAGAAGCTGTAGGGTGTATAAAGCCCATGTTTTATGTGGAAGTGAATCTTAGCCACAACACACATAAACTGAAATAATTTAAAATAAGCTGAAGACGGTTTCTTCTTGCCACTGTTGATGGAGCTGCTCATCTTTAGCTTCTGTTCCATAACCTCACGAAAACTAAGTCATTAAAAAAAATTACTAAGTGAGATCTGGTCCACGCAGTCTCAGGTACCAGGAGAAGTTTAACATGGGCGATGGTCTGGTACGCGTTTTCTGAGGAGAAAAAGAAAAATCAAAGTTTTCCCCCATGCCGAGGTTGACCAGCCTGCCCCTACCTGCCTTCATTTTTCAACTGATATTTTGCATTCAGTGCTAGTTTCATCTCACGGCTTTGAGATGGTACTGCCTTTTGTGATAACACACAAGCTTTGACCACGGTAAGAAAGAACTGTGATTCATAAAACAGTGCAAACTACCCTGTAGCGGCAGGATAATCTGCCTAGAAGCAAGATTTCCCGTGCTTTGTAACAGAACATTCTTTTGTTTTAGCAGCAGATTCTATTTCAGAAGCAGCTGTGCATTTAACACATTCTAAAAGAAAAGTCCCTTCCATTTTGGTCAGCCACTTCTGCAGATGTATTAGTACTCTAAGTGGCACATGAGTAGATGGGGTTTTCAGATTAACCAGGCATTTCTCAGGAACACTATTTTGAGTGCACTGATGGCTCAAAAGGCCTGTTCATATTGCTCATACAAAAAAATTCATATAAAACAAGCGTTGGCATGTCAGATGTCAGACTCCACTTCAAATAAAACAGTTTAAGAACGAGACCTTTTCTGCGGTTACTCTTCCATGGAAGGAAATTACTTTATGCTCAATGCAGACATCCCAGTCATACCTTGGTGCTGCTTTAATAATGTCATCTACACGAAGAATCATTTCTGCTGCTTCAGCCGCACTCAGCAAAACCTGTCTCTTGACTTGGAAACTTTCTGTTACTCCCAGCGCTGCCATGTCTCCAATGATACCCTCTTTCATATCTGAAAGCAAACACAGGTTAAGAAGTGTTGGTTTTTGTGGTTTTTTTTTCCTTTTTTTTTTCTTCCCTTGCTTACTTGAAAGGAAATTACCAGAAGCTAACTACCCAGTAAGTTTATCTCCTGCTTAAATGAACCATACTGATAGTTGGGGAAGTATTAAATAAAATAACTGACATCAAGGTTCCTCCCTTAAGTTCAAAATTCCTCTCCAATTACTTATTTATTTTAAATCACTGCTCTTCTTATTCACTCTAGCATGAAAAGCCTGGTAGAACAAAGGAATGTAACCGTGTGGCCGTGTTCAGTGCAAAGCAAACAGAATAAGCAGTCATCTACATCGCTCTGTTCTGTAACATAAGCAAGTAAAAGCTCAAGTACATCCTGCAAACTGCATTTGATATGAAATGCATCTACGATTTAAACCACATAGGCATAGCGTAATATTTGAACTTGAAGTAGTAAATTTTTATCGTAATTGCTTTTATCAGCAGCAATAAATTACAGACTTTTTGACTACAGCAACATATGGTTCCAGTCAGTTTATGAACAAGTTTACCATCCCCTTCTGACGTTACTTGACCTTTATTATCAGAGCAGTAGCTGAATCAAGGCACTGACACAGAGCCATCACCATATCAAAAATTAAGAACTTGAACTTAGATCCATGGGGGTTTCTATCTCCAAGAAAACAGAATTAATCCAAGAAGATCTCTAGAGTAACAGGAATGCCACCGCACAACAGACTTCAAAAGAATACAGATGGCAGGCATATACTGTGGAATCAATATACTCAGTTCTTCCAGGTGAATTTATTAGTGACAAACAAGCTCAGTAAGGCTACCCCCCCCCTCCACTCAAACACCAATCCAAGAACAGAAGTAATATCAAGCTCTT
Source organism: Numida meleagris (assembly GCF_002078875.1). NCBI lineage: Eukaryota > Metazoa > Chordata > Aves > Galliformes > Numididae > Numida > Numida meleagris. Next base: position 35,942,626 of record NC_034409.1, on the reverse strand, counting down.
TACCAAGTCCGTAGGTTGTCTTCCCTTCACTGTGAGCAGCTCTGAGCTGAGCAACCAGATCTGCACTGTCATAGCCAGCATTATCAGCTATTATTGTTGGGATCTAAGCAGATAAACACAGGTTGGTTTTAATTAGCACACAGACTGATTCCTAGTAAACATCAAAAATATACTTTGACACTGCTATTTGGCTATTCAGTTTCAAGAAGAGCGACTAATCAAGAACACAGCAGATTATCTGTTACACTGATCAGAAATTAGAAAAAGTCAGTAAACCAATGAGCTCCTGAAACTTTACATCTACTAACCCAGCACTCTGATTAAACAAACTTACCATTCGTAAAGCCTTAGCAAAGGACTCCATTGCAACAGATTCTTTGCCAGGTGTTCTGATGGCAAGTTCTGCAACAGCATTAGCCATCAGCATCTCTGAACAACCTGTACATTGAAGACACACAAGTGTTTTATACGTGAGTTGAACAGTAATATGAAATGTGTATCATGTCCATAGGATAAAGAATTTAATAATCACCTCCACCATAAACAGTTCTAGTGTCTTTCACAGTCTGGGCGAGAACACAGAGAGCATCATGCAGAGACCTCTCAGCTTCATCTAGAATTTGCTGTGTTGCTCCACGCAGAACTATGGTACAGGCTTCACCTATGAAGTTCAAACGCAGGAAGATTTAAAACAAACACACCAGTCAGAAGAGGGTGTTAACATGACAGAAGACAACAGTATCACAAAGCATTTGAAATGGTTTCGCTATCACTGCAGTTCTACACGAGATCGATATGTAGAGAGGAAAAGGGGAAGAGTGATGACATTTCACAGACAGATTGAAATGACGTGCACTACACTAGTGCCTTCATCAGTGAATTGTTCCAAATATCTTTGCTAATTCAACAGAAAGTGAATCTTTTATCTCAAAACAAGCACCTGGAAGTTTATTAGAACAAGCTACCCATGTCTTGAAGTACAACAGACCGCTACTTCTCTCATCAATTTAATCACCCAAAGTAGAAATTTTGGATACCATCCTCGCAAGTGCTTATGTAAATGTTTAGTATTACGTAAGTTAACAGTTTTCAACCATGAAGATGGTATTTTTGCAGGAATCATGTTTTTATGAAGAGCAAGGCTTTCAGAAAAACAGTTAGGTAAGTCACTATATAGCTCTACCATCCTGGTAACCGAACGGTGCTAGCACAGAGTTAAAACAAATATCTCAACGTGCCATCCCTGTTAAGACACTCACCCATTGCCACACCAGAGAAATGAATGAGTTTATCTTCTCCAATCATGACTTCTTCAATAAGCTTGCAACTTCCTAGCTTTACTAGCTCAGGGTGATCAAAGGTTGATGCAATTTCACCACCTACAAATGTAAGATTATATAAAGTCAAAAAGCATCCTCAGTTCTAGCCAAGACCCAAAAAGGAAAGAAAAAAAAATCCATGTAATTGCGTAAGAATAAATTCAAGATAACAATACTGAGAAGCCAAATTTTTCTGATGTCAGTATATGTACCAGAAGCCTTCTACTGATGTTGATAAACCCTTAAGACATCAGTGTTTTGTGTCGAAAGAACTACAATAGCTGTACAGTTTTTGAGTTCTGCACAGATAATACTGGCAGATAACAACATGCAGTCTCTTAAAACGTGCATCTGTTTGAAGTTTTTGTGTTATTCACTCATTACATGCTTATAAAATCTTACCTCACATTTGTTGCTTTGAAACTTGTGCTCACCATCGGTAAACTCTCGTATCACAAATACTACAAAGACCAGAATGTTTCTGAATGAAATAGTGCTCTAGCACTTTGCTAGAACTTTCCCACTAGGAAATCATTTATGTGCATTCATTCACTATGTACATTCTATTATCCCACATCAGTTCACAGCATTGCTTTAGTTGTAGCTACAAGGAAAGATGAGATCTGCAGTACAGTACGTGTTTATACTCTACGATTTGATCCAGTGTGGTCATCCATCACTGTCCACTTGTTCTGCCTACAAAATCTGAATTTCTTCCAGAACAAAGCTTCCCAATGAAGCACCTGACTGTGTCAAGGTGCCTACAGACAGCTGCATGCAACTGCAGTTTTAGTTCTGATGCACTAAACCAGACAGTAACTTTTCTCTCTGCAAAACAAACTCTCCATTTTCCTGATGACTGACCACGACTAAAACACCCAGACTGTACATGTTATTTGAAGTCTACCTCAAGCTGATGACTCAGGCCCACATTTTTAACATAAGATGACCCTTTACTCTCTTCTGTTATTACAGTCAAACAGACATTTATAACAAGGTGGTATTAATTTGTGGACTTATCCTGCACTATCCATTGCTAAGGTATCTTTTCCCTACAAAATAAGCTTTTCTAATGTTCATCAAGCAGGGGCTTAATTTGAAAGTATTTTTAAAATACAGAAGAGGAATATGAACTGGCTAAGTAATGTTTTTCGGTTTGTATCATCACCCTCTGTTCACAGTTGGTAGAGAAAACATGTTTAAATCATTACGAAGGAAGGATTCAGAATCAATCATTTTACAAGTGAAATGTTATACTGAAAACAGAAACTGAATTATCTGCTATTGGAAGCACACTGACTGTTGATAAATCCACAACTTAGTTTTAAAGTTACTTGCGGTTAATTTCACAGCCCTCCATACACATTTGTATGCAAGCTGTGTAAAATAAAGCTTATGCTAAGTACTTTTCACATTCACAGATCTCCTTAATAGTTGAAAGAAAGTAAAAGCCAGGTAATCAACCATTGACACTTGCTGAAGATCAAACAAATAATGTGGCCCTCCAAGTGCCGTGCAGTAAGGCAGCCTACATACCTGTAACAAGAGCCAGACGCTCCACACCAGCAAAGTCTGCATGTTCAATAGCCATGACGCCAGCAGCCCCAAACAGCTGTTCAGGGTAGTTGTAGATCAGCTGTCTACAATTCAAGCAAAAGCACAGCTTCCCATTACAGAAAGAACAAACCTTTTACACAATTATACCAGATTTACCAGAGTAACAAAGGACAGCCAATTCTTAGCAGTATGGATGTAGATTGCTGAAAGCAACAAGAACAGCCCTAATCATAGAATCATAGAACTAGCTAGGTTGGAAAAGACCTACAAGATCGTCCAGTCCAACCATCCACCTACCACCAATAACCCCACTAAACCATGTCTCTCAACGCTATACCTAAATGTTTCTTGAACACCTCCAGGGATGGTGACTCCACCACCTCCCTGGGCAGCCCATTCCAGCGCCTGACCACTCTTTCAGAAAAGTAGTATTTCCTAACGTCCAGCCTAAATCTCCCCTGGCGCAACTTGAGGCCATTCCCCCTCGTCCTGTCACTAGTTACAAGAGAGAAGAGGCCGACCCCCAGCTCACTAAATGTGAGCACTGGCCACCCAAAGTTACACTCACACAGAAGCAAACAATCAATGACAGGAAAGAAAAGCTACCCCCAAAAAATTTCAAACTACTATAGTTCTGAATACGCTGCCTCTGAAGACACACTATCAATGCTTTAAATTCCAAGTCCTTTGATTCTAGGTGCCTTATAGAAGTTTAGTTGCCAATTCTACAGCAGGGTGCACTAGAACAACATGTAAAAGATTCTCCTTAATTCCTTACTAAGGCAAAATCCAAACAGTACACAACTCTGTGGGAACAATACACGGCCTGTCTTCTAACATACACAGAAGACTACAGAGAAAAGTATGTGCTTCTTTACTTATACATACTCTCCTCTCTCCAAAATAGGGTCAACAACCAAATTATTTTTCCCTTCCAAATTAGAGACTGAAAACAGTAGAAATGCAGAAGCTAGGAGATGTCACCTCTGCGAAAATAGATACTTATAACGTATCTTCCGAAGAGACAGTCAGCATTGCTGATTATGTACTGAGAAGATTCCTCCTACTCTAGATCAGTATTGCCTTGACCCATCACACATCTCCTCAGTGGTATTGAAGTGGCAAACGTATCAGATGTGGATGAGATCTACAACATGGCTGCAAGCAGAAATCAATTGTATCAGTGAATAAATCAAAGTTAGAATGACTATTAACTTGAATATCATTAGCCTGGCTACAATGACTGACCACTACTTGAACTTCTCAGGGCAACCACCACCTGTTTTACAGGCATACTGCTTAGCAGCTATGAAGCTGAGAATTCTTTCTGCATTACCTTCAAGTATTCTTCCATCAGTCCACTATAGGACTCTATACATCTGTACCACGTTTACTGGACAGACCACTCATTTTGCCTACACTAGAACACAGCGTACGTGAAACGTGACACAGATGAAAAGACTGAGATTCATAGATCTGTCAGTGGTTATTACATAACTAAACAAATCTGTTACTATAAAACCATAGCAACACTACTTAGATTACTTGGGCTTAGACATGGATCCCTACTTACAGAAGAGCCAAGCAGCAGGACAAGGGTGTACGGCACATGGGGGGGTGCAATGAAAACAACACTAGCCTCACTGAAGCGAATCAATTAAGCATTAGGTGATATCAACTAGTTTTACAGATATGGGCATAAACAGTATTATTTATACACATACCGTATTAAAACCTCACTACTCTGTATTATAAACTCTATCCCTTTTCCAAGAGAACATACCTGTTAATAAAGCAGTTTATTCCATGCTTAAGAATACGGTCTACTTTCTCCTTCATTTTTTCCTTTTCCGCCTGTTCTATTTCTGCAACCTTTGCTGTAGAGTCCACTCTAACGCGAGAGCCAAAAATCTAAATTAAAGAAAACAGGGAATTCAGCCTGAACATTTAATTGTTTATGAAAACACTGTTTCAAAACAGCAGTTCCATCACATACCTTAATCTTATCTGTATCCATACCAGTATTTGCAATAAGAATCTTTGCATTTTCAATTCTTTTCGGCTGGTTTACACCAATCTTCTTGTCAAGCAAAAAGCCTGTAGTAATAAAAGATTTTAAGAATTTCAAATTAAGAAAGGACAACGGACCATTTATATTATTGCAAGAATAAATATCTTATACTTTACAATTCAGTATTACCATAGCGATATATAACTTTTAACAGTTTCATTTCTTAAGCACAAGATGAAGGTAAAAACACTTACCTTCATCTAAGTAAGAATCAGCCAAACTTCCACCAAGCTTCTTAATGATGTGGATAGCCTCCAAGTTTCCAGAACCTTTCAATCTAAGGACAGCTTCTACAGCTAGCTTGACAAAGTGATCTTTATGATGAGTAAGTAATTTTGATGAAAGAGTCGTTCCTGCAATGTTCATCAAGTCTTCACGGAACTTCACTTCATCGTCACTGCAATAAAGGCAGTACAGCTATGTCAGAAGGTCTCGATCTGACAGTCTTAACTGTCTCTAGACTACCACTATCATGGTATCTCAAAACACCAAGCAGAAATAAGATCCATACTCATTTTGAAATCGGAGAAGCCACAGGTGAAGTAGTTCTTTGAAGCTGGTTTTAATTAAATGTAGCCTCATTTTTACAAAGCACTGGTTCAACAAAAGTAACGACAACAAAATTAACAAAATCAGTTCAGTCTTACAATGACTTACCTGCGTTTTGCTATTTTGATCAGACACCATGATAGCACATATTCTATCAGCAGCCTGTACGTCATGATGGCATCCCAGATTTTTGGCTACATAATATCTAAAACAGTTAAACCTACCCTGGCCCCTGGCAGAACAAGAAATTGCACAACTTTGTCAAATACCAGAAACTGCTTCTCCACAGTTTCTTGAGAATAGATAACTAGAGATCGGTGCTTCTTCTCTTCTTCCATAGCAAGGCTTTAAAACAACTCCTATTTCACTGTCCTTGTACTATTTGCACCTCAATACTGAATTGGGATTCTACAATGTGTAATTTCACTACAAGAATAGTTTGGACCGATTACAAACAAAAACTTCGCACTCACTTGGAAAAGCCTGTGCTGTCATGTAAAGAATACAGACAGAGTAAGAAATCTGAAATAACTACTTTGACTTCTTACGGAGAAAATTAGAGTTAATTTTCTGTTTCTGAATATCACAAGTAACTGTAAATAACATTACAGAGCTTCTACAGCTTGCCTAACTCAAAAGTAGTCTTTCTTTTCCCCCTCAACTGTTGAGTTCATTTATTCCGTTTAAAAGACAGCAAAAAATTTCCCAGAGTTACATAGTTCTCACAGATAAGTTTTAATCTCAAATAGTTTATAAAGAGCTACTGCAACTCTAAATTACTAACCCATGATCCACAGCTGCTTTCAAGAGTGCCTCTCTCGAAGCTTTTGTGGCAGCCCTCCAACCTGCAATGATGGTCTGAGGATGAATCTTCTTTGAAATCAGTAATTCTGCCTCCTATTTGAATAAAATTAATCATTAGCTTTTTTTTTTTTTAAACACAAGACATTTACATTAGCTAGAAGAGATACTTCTGAGTAGTCTGAAAATTCTGAATGCCAGTAAGAGCACAAGAACTAAAGACCTAAGAGAGGGAGAACATTCTAGACACCCCCCTCCTCCTCCAATCTAGGCAAATACGATCTGCCCTTGGAATTAAGTAACAAAACTAATATGGTCTTCTAATACGAAGAGCAACCAGATGCATCAAAATAGCAGACTCTCACTTGAGAGTTGCACATCAGTTCCTGGTTCACTTAAATCTGTAACTTAAGGTGTAGAGGGGGCCCAGAGGACAGCAAGGAACACCCTCAAACTCCCTTCTGCAAGGAAGTCAGCAAGCTGATGCACCATTTCTCAGATGCTCCTGATCTCAGATCGAGGAACTATGATCATTAGACCCCCTGGTACAGCTTGAGTTCTTCACTTCTAAGACTCATTTCACAGCGATTTCAGATTTAGAGTTAGGTAATCTTCAATATGCAGCATTTAAAGGAATGTTATGAATTCAGGTCTTGTGCACACAACAACAGAATCTGACAAGGTTGTTTTTCCCCCTCCCTAACATTGTGGAAAAGGTTTTCAAAGGACCAAAATTAAAATTTAAAAATATATGAAAATCATATCTAAAGCTTTTTTCCTATCAATTTAATGGCAATGGGGCAGAATATTCCTATCCTTTGGGAGCCCTCTTCATAAGCATCAATAATACACCTTCTATTGATATCACAGGACTACATGGCCTATATAAAAACATCTAAAAATGTTAATACATCACCCTCAGTAACTCAGCTGCCAACACTGTGACAGATGTAGTTCCATCACCAACTTCATCATCTTGAACCTTTGACATATCTAAAAGAAAGCCACTGCATTAATGATTTGATTCGGAACACCTTGATCAATCCTAGCAGCTATAATCAAGAGCATTTTTATCTCACATTACGTTAAGGAAGAAAAAAGAATTCTACTGCCAGATAAAGAGGCTGATAAACTATAAGCCACAGAAAAACCTGAGATGCAAATTAAATGCAGCATCCCTCAAATTCCCCATCTTCATTTGCAACACAGACCTTATTCTAGCCTGTCAGTGGTCAAGAGCCACCCCTCTCTCAACCTGCGCCTAAAGATATCATCAAAACAAAGTAAGGCCAGACAGATGCTCTCAGGTACAGATGTGCAATATCTATCACAGAATACGTCAGTTTTTCACACTGTGTAGAATACTTCTCTATGAACAAGTTAAAACTACGTAAGAAAGTTGCAAATGAAGAAAGTCCAAGAACGACAATGACAAATTGTTATGAACTCACCAACCAAGACCTTGGCGGCTGGGTTGTCAACTCCAATAGCTTTCAGGATGGTTGCACCATCATTGGTCACTGTCACCGTGCTATCTCTCCCAGTACTTAGGAGAATCTTGTCCTACACAATACAAGAATTGGAACAGTTTGAAAAAGAACAGTAACTATTAAAACTAAATTATCATGCAATGGTTTGAGTTGGAAGGGACCTTAAAGCCCACCCACTTCCAACCCCCCGTCATGGGCTGGGGGCCACCCACCACCTCAGGCTGCCCAGGGCCTCATCCAACCTGGCCTTGAGCACCTCCACGGATGGAGCACCCACAGCTTCTCTGGGCAGCCTGTGCCAGTGCCTCTTTATCCTCACAGTGAAGAATTTCTTCCTTACACCTAATTTAAACGTGCCCTCTTTCAGTGTAAAGCCATTATCCCTTGTCCTGTCACTATGCTCCTTGATAAAGAGTCCCTTCCCAGCCTTCCCGTAGTCCCCTATTCAGGTACTGGAAGGCTGCACTGAGGTCTCCCTGGAGCCTTCTTTTCTCCAGGTTCAACAAGCCCAGCTCCTTCAGCCTGTCTCCATAAGAAAAGCACTCCCATCATCCTTGTGACCTCTGCTGGACCCACTCCAATCGCTCCATGCCTTTCTTGTGCTGGGCATCCCAGACCTGGACAGAGTACTGGATAAGAGAGGAGAACAGGGGGAAGATGCCCTCCTCTCTCTGGTGGTTACACTTCTTTTGATACAGCCCAGGATACAGTTGGCTTTCTGGACTGCAAGCACATGTTGCTGGCTCATATTCAGCTTTTCATCCAACAATCTACCCAAGTCCTCCTCCACAGGGCTGCTTTCTATCCACTCACTGCCCAGTCTGTATTCATGTTTGGGATTGCCTTGACCCATGTGCAAGATCTTGCACTCCATGACCCACTTGCATGGGTCAAAGTCACAGATTAACAGGTATGACCACTGAGAACTTGCAGCTATCTTACCATGCCCTTAGGTCCCAGAGTGCTTTTGACCAGGTCACCAATAGCAATTGCACCAACAAAGGAGGACTGCAATGAAAGCAGATATGCCTTAGAAAATTCTGTAGTTCTACTTTAAAAGAATAAGTAAATGCTAGGCTATAACTTCCAAGGGGACATCTTAACCAAGCTCTTCTATAGAGAAACTCCTTTCAGCAGAATCTGGTTCCAAGTTTCTTAAGTGCTACATTTCAATAATCAGATGAAACGTGCTTAATTTTTTGCAGTAAGCATAAAACCACGTATCAGAACCAAAAGAAGACTTCCATGGAACATGAACCTTCTACGCTGAGATACAGAGAAACTCTTAACGATATACACAAAACACTTCTACCTTCTGCAACAAAAGACAATAAGAGACAGATGAAGCTCTACATCACTACAAACTGATGGTAAATTTAAATTTAAAAGAAGGACTATAATTATTCAGAGCATCACCAGTTTATCTTAGAGAATGTACTTACCAACCGAGCTGTTTCTGCCTTCTCTTCATCTGCACCTGCCTTGAAAATGTTGACGGGAGCAAGGGAAATGGATGCCTACAACGGCACGGGCAGAAAATACTTCTGTAGCTTTCACAAAACACTGCATTTTAAGAACAAATCCCCGACGCTAACAATCTAAACAATAGTTTTATTGCTGAAATAATTCCTGTGACACGTTTGGTTTTGATAACAACTACATTAATCCTGAATAGACCTTGATTACTCGTTGGAAATCCATACCGCCATCTCTTAACTGCGAGATTACGTGAATTATGTGGCGAAGGGACGACGAGATAGACTGCATTTGCTGGAAGAGACTGCGACGGCTTCCCCGAATTTACACGGCCAGAAGCGGGCCGCCGCCCGCCCGCTCCGCAGGGCCGGCCCGGCACAGCCCCTCGGGGTGAGCGCCCCCCCCCCACCCCCCCCCCCCCAGCGGTACCCACCCGGCGCCGGGTCCCGCCCGCGGCCTAACGGGCGCGCCTCGTGCGCGCTCTGGAACCTTCCAGGCCCAACCCCCTCCCCCACGGCCCACGCGGGCCCCCTCAACCCCCGCGCCGCCCCCTTCCCCTCTCCCCCTCGGGTGGAAGCGCCGCGGGCACGGCGCGGGGCCGCCCGCCGCTCACCATGCTGCCGCGGGATCTCCAGCCGCCTCCGGTACCGGACGAGAGCGCACACCGCCGCCACCGCACCAGCGCCCGGCGGAAGTGCCGTCGGAGGAAGCGACGGCGCCGCGCGGGGCTCTGGGAGCTGTAGTCAGCCCCGCAGCGGGAGGGAGCAACGCGGGAACACCCGCTGCATTGGGCGGGGCTGCCCCATTTTAATTCCGTCGTATGCCTGAGGCTGGCCTCCTGTGAGCTTGGCAGCCGACCGCAGGCTTGTGTCATTGTATCACCCGCATCGCCCATTAAAAGCGAGCAGAATTAGACCCGGGAGGCAGTCCTGCGCGGTCCCTCTCGGCACGGTCCTGTTGCCGTATGGCATCTGAAGTTCTGCTGCCTGTTCTCTGGGAAGTACAGCCGTGCCAATGCCCACCTAAGCCCGGTTCTATTGCTTTTTCTGCTTACAGAAAGCCTGTCACCTGGAATCATAGCATCGTTAGTAGAATCATTAAGGCTGGAAAAGACCACAAAGATGGTAGAATCATAGAACGGTTTGGGTTGGAAGGAACCTTTCAGATCATCTAGTTCCAACCCCCCTGCTATAGGCAGGGTCTCCTTCCTCTAGACCAGATTGCTCACAGCCCCATCCAGCCTGGCCTTGAATGCTTCCAGGGAGAGGGCATCCACAACCTCTCTGGGCAACCTGTTCCAGTGTCTCACCACCCTCATAGTAAAGAATTTCTTCCTAATATCTAGTCTAAATCTACCTTCTTCCAGTTTAAAGCCATTTCCCCTCGTCCTGTCACTACCCACCCTTATAAAAAGTCCCTCCCCAGCTTTCCTGTAGGCCCCTTCAGGTACTGGAAGGCTGCTGTGAGGTCTCCTCGGAGCCTTCTCTTCTCCAGGCAGAAGAGCCCCAGCTCTCTCAGCCTGTCCTTGTAGGGGAAGTGCTCCAGCCCTCTGATCATCTTCGTGGCCCTCCTCTGGACCTGCTCCAACAGTTCCATGTCTTTGTGCTTTGGGCTCCAGAACTGGACGCGGTACTCCAGCTGGGGTCTCATGAGAGCAGAGTAGAGAGGCAGAATTTCCTCCCTTGACTTGCTGGTCACATTCTCTTCATATAACCCAGGATATGATTGGCCTTCTGGGCTGCAAGTGCACATTGACAGCTCATGTTGAATCATCAGTTCCAACCACCAACCCACTACCACCGTGCCCACTAACCATGTCCGTCAGTGCCACATCTCCACATTTCTTGAACACCTCCAGGGACAGTGACTACCACCTCCCTGGGCAGCCTGTTCCAGTGCTTCACCACTCCTTCTGAGAAGAAATTCTGGCTAATATCCAACCTGAACCTCACCTGGTGTAACTTAGACCATTACCTCTTGTCCTATGACTGTTACCTGAGAGATGAGGCCAACCCCCACCTCAATACAACCTCCTTTCAGAGGGTTGTAGAGAAGGATAAGGTCTCCCTAGAGCTTCCTCCAGACTGAACAATCCCAGTCCCCTAGCTACTTCCCGTAAGACTTGTGCTCCTGACACCTCACCAGCTGGTCAAATATCAGAAGGCTCTGGGGAGACCTGAGAGCAGCCTTTCAGTATCTAAAGGGGGGCTGTAAGAAAGAAGGGGACAGACTAGCAGGGTCTCTTGTGATAGGATGAGGGGAAATGGTTTCAGACTAACAGAGGGGAGATTTCAATTGGATATAAGGAAGTTTTTCACAATAAGAGTGGTGAGGCACTGGACGAGGTTGCCCAGAGATGCAGTGGATGCCCCATCCTTGGAGACGCTCAAGGTCAGGCTGGGGGGGCTCTGAGCAACCTGATGGAGCTGCAGGTGTCCCTGTTCATTGCAGGGGGGGTGGACTAAATGACCATTAAGGGTCCCTTCCAACTCAAACAATTCTATGATCCTATGATGTACATATAAAGAAATTGGTTTGTATGACTTATTCCTTGAGAATTTATTCTGCTATTCTCTTGCTCTCAGACTACTTGTGCCAGAGATTTGGACTGTACCCTCTCCAATTTCTTTTTTGGCTAAAAAAGCAAAGCCTTTTGGGAAAGCACATCCTGAGAAACATCTCTGGGTGTATGTTCAAGACTCAGGCTGGCCAAAGGCAGGTGTCTTTCCCAATAGAGAGGTAAAATAAACACCACTAAAACTCTGCCACCTTTCATACCTGTCTCTCAATTTAAACATACGTAGTTTAGGATTTTTTGGAAGGGCTTTTTGCTCTCTTCAGAGAGTGGGACATGCTTTCACCCCAGTCTTAAGTATCTTAAGTTTTGGGTTGGGTAATAAACTGGAAAAAACAAAGATAATAACTACTTTTATCTTAGAATTAGAGCATTCATAAGATGCACATTGAACTAATATCGATTTTAATTCACATTTTCTGCTATCATGGTGTAAGCTGAGGTTATAAATGAGCTGTGCTCTGGGTTATTTTAACTGAGACAACAAGTTTTGTGCTTCGCAGTTACATGTAGAACTACCAGAAAATACCAGAGATCAACCAACCAACATGGCCTTTAGCTAAGATAATTTGCACTTAAAGATATACATACGTATAAAAAAGGCAACTCAGTGGCAGACCATGCCAACACTGAAGCTGTTACCTCCTGATCTCTGCTCATTGCAATATTTTAATACGAGCAGAAGCTCCTTAAACTGATACTACTTCTCACCTCCCGTGCTGTGGGATGAGTGCCTAGGAGCGGACTATGTTGCACATTTCAGCACTGGAGCTGACTGCTCTGCATCTCTCAGCTCCAGGTCCAGCACAGGCCCAGTGCCCTGGGAAAACAATCATCACAAAATCCAGCCCTTTGGGTGCTGAAGATTAACACATGTATTACTGTGCTTTATGTATAGAGATTTTAATTTGTAGCATTATTGGTGGAGAATTGGCTGTTTAATGTCATCTAAGCCAGCTTCAAAAATTATTTCAGTACAAAGCATATTTTTACTGGTAACACTGACGGACTACATCAGTTCAATGATATTTTAGTAATTATACTCAGATTATTAATTTTACTTATTGCTTATTGATTTTCCTATGACAACAAGCTGGAAGAGCTGAGGTTGCTCAGCCCAAAGAAAAGAAAGCTCTGAAGAGACCTCAGTGCAGCTTTCCAGCACCTAAATAGGGGCCTACAAGAAAGCTCTTTGTCAGGGAGTGTTGTGACAGGACAAGGGGTAATAGCTTTACACCAAAAGAGGGCACGTTTAGATTAGGCATAAGGAAGAAATTCTTCACTGTGAGGATAAAGAGGCCCTGGCACAGGCTGCCCAGAGAAGCTGTGGGTGCCCCATCCCTGGAGGCGTTCAAGCCCAGGTTGGATGGGGCCCTGGGCAGCCTGAGGTGCTGGGTGGCAACCAGCCCACGGCAGGGGGCTGGAACTGGGTGGGCTTTAAGGTCCCTTCCAACTCAAACCACTGTATGATAATTTAGTTCTATGACAATTTAGTTCTATGATAAATTAGTTACTGTACATTTTCAAACTAATCTGAATCTTGCATCATGAAGGACAAGATCACCACATTTTATCATCTCTGGAGAAAAGTGTAAAGGCCATCTGGACAGGGCTTCAACCTTGTATTTTTCCTATTACTCTTTCTGAAATCATTGGTACAATGCTTAAAAAAAAAAAAAAAAGATGTTAGGTTTTGTTAAATCTTAGTCATTTAATAACTTGATGGTATGTGATTTGCTAACAAGTAGTAGGTAGCCAGCAGTACAACAACAGAACTCCAGGCCTATGGGCAGAAGAAAGGAACGGAGCTCTACAGAAAGGAAACAAAAGCTTGTGGAAAAATTTACAAACACACACAAGGTCACTGTCTTCTGGATTTTCTTCCCACTACTGAATGGAATACTAGGGGAAAAAAATAGATATTTATAATTGCCTTGAAGCAACGATTTAAAGAAAAGCAAAAAAGGCCACTAATGCAATATGTATCCACAGTAACAATGGTTGATATTGAAGTAACCCACACATTATTTTCAATGTAAAATCAATAGTTTATTGCCATGCTACAATTATTATTTTCTTTTCCAAATGAAGTTGGCACTGGTAAAGGGGAAAATGTTGTCATAATACATAATACATCTTTGAAAATGAACATTTGGTAAGCTTTCTCAATAAAGACCGCTTAAAACAAGGGGTTTTTGTTTGTTTTTTGTGTTTTTTTTGTTTTAAGATTAATGTGGAATGGCATAAAAATACACTCTTTCTGCATAGTATAATATAATTTTCATAAAAGAAATATGGAATGTTTGTAAAAACAAATTCATCGAACAGGGCAAATTAACTGAAATTTTATAAACAGTTTGGCAATGATACTCTCACTGTTTAGACCTTTTTATATAAAAGAAATAAAAATCTAGAAAGCTACCTTTATACAAAGTTGCTATATTTATGCCTTTAAGTAGGAAAAAACATTTTATAATGCAAATTAGGACATACAATAATCTTACAATATCATACAATGCAATGACAAGAAAGGAACATACAACATAAGATTTTGGCCTTTGTAGAAATGTGTATTTCTGCATTTAATAAATGCATTTGTGGCACACTGGTGACTATTGTATTCTTACTCCTACCAGCCAGCATACATGATAGAACTGTTGTCAGCTGTACTGCAAGGGCAGCTCTGCAGTTTAGTTAAATGCACAGGCAATTTTTCATGAGACATAAGGTGATGCTGCAGTGGATTGAGATGTAACACGCAAAAAAGGCAACACGCCTGCTGGTTGAGACATCTGTATTGTGGGGTACTGTACAACATTACCGTCTTTCATACCAGAGCATTTCATATACATTCAGTTATTAAGTACCAAAGTCTTACAAGTGAGAACATTTGTCTTCAAGATTTGGCAAATTTCAGGGAAAATACAAAGTTAGTACCAAATATATAATATATTATATATAAAATGCAGGTGTATGATATACACACATATTCTAATGCAAAAAAACTGCATTAATATGGAGTTAAGTTTGCTGATATCCATTCCTAAATAACACAACCATTACAAATACAGGTGTAATCCTGATCTTTCACACACTTTAGAATCACTTCCTCTTTCATACATAATAGTTAAAGCAATATATATGCAGGTACGTCTAAGAAATGAAAACTCACATAGTAATCTGAACTCTGACCACAACAAATAGGATTTTTGTTTTCAGTACATGTAATTAAATATATTTATATTTTTACAGTATTTGTAGACCATTCCTGAAGAACTTGACCAACCACGTCCTCAGGTGTAACAGAGCTGTTGTCAGCAGAACTCAGTCTTGCAGGAACACACCCAGAGGCCCAGACGCAGATATGAACTAGTTGTTTGGCTTCACGGGATGCTGCATGAGGCCCAAGCACTAGGAAGGCAGATTCCCTGATGACTTCAAAGCTCTTACCTCAGGCTTCCTTTGCTGCTGCCAAAGGGAAGGACCAGAGCAAAGGACACACCAACCCCAGGCTCTCTGGGCTGCTGGCAAGTGGTTGGGAGTAACCACACATGGCATGGCCCTGGCACTGGGGAGTGGCAAGGTGAGCTCATGGCACCTTTGTACTAAGGCTTCTCCAGAGAGCAGAAGAGCTGCTCCTCCACATTCATCTCTTGACAGTTTGTTCACCATGGGTCTCAGATGGGAGCTGTGGCTGGGACCCCAAGGCATGAAGGACTTTGCAGACACGCAGGAAGACGGTCCCCGTTCCAAAGCGTTCGAGCCTATTTCATAATCGTATTTTTACAGAATCTCCTTTGTATATACACATATTTGCTACATAAAATAGAATTACACCAAAGTAATGGGTATATCAGAAAACAGTGTCACAATGTTTGTATATTACCGCACTAAATAATTATTAAAACTGCAAGAAAAAATTCAAAATGCCCTTTGTAATATATAAAAATATAGAAATGTCCAACACTTGTTTCATCAACTTTAAAGGTAACTTTATATCTCATACTCTATCTGTACACCTACATATTTCCAAACAAAATACTGCGTTAATCTGGAGTAAACACCACATTAGGATAACATCCTCATAAGACATCTGACAACTTAGTCACAGACCTTACAGCACAATATCACAAGAAATAACGTACAAATGGTCAGAGTTACAGTTGCTGAGACTTCTTCCTATTCACTTATCTTGTCCAAAAGAGGAAGTACTTTCTAAAGATTGTGAACAGACCTTTGCTCATGACTTTGTGTCTTTTCAATGCATGCTATGTATGAAGGACATCAACAACCTTGACTCCATCTTAACGCAGTCTTTTGTGGTGGAATTTCTTCTTTTTTTTTTTTTTTTGGAGTGTATATGAATTTAAAATAAAGAAGTAAATGAACTTAAGTTGGTATTAAGTAAATACTGTCAAATATAAATGCTTGATTTGCTATATCAAAGAAAAGATGGGAAAATATCTTATGTTAAAATCCAAAACCACCTAATTCTGTCTATTAAACAGAAGGATCAAACTTCTTTTGGCTTCTTGGGGATTACAGAAAAACTTCAGGTCCCAGTCAACTATCAGTTCCTGATAAATCAGCTTTATCTTATTTGCAACCACTAAGTTAATACAGTGCAAAAAAAAATTAAAAAAAATTCACCATTGAATCCACTTTACAGAAAGAAGAGAATACTGCTCAGAAATAGAGGTCCAAATCACATACAGCATTATATGCTCAAAGTAGTACATGAAGCTAACCAGAACTTGCAGTTTTACTTCCCCAACAGTGAAGACAATATACTCTTTCATGATTCCGTCTCAATGTGAAGTAGTTACATAAAAAACAGATTCTGAGCAAACACACTGTCAAAAATCCAGCAAAATCAACTGCTGGTCAGTTTCCAGCAAAAGAGCAGCCCTTTCTGACACTGTTTTGGACTTGATACAGCTAAGACCTTTCTCTGGTCACTTCTATACTGAAGCCCTAGTCAGAGGTTTAAACACACAAAAATGTTTAGGTATCTGGGGGCAGTGAGGGGGTAGAAATTAAGCAGTTTATGATACGAAATATGTATAAAACCCTTCAGATTTCTACAAAAGTTTTGTACACGTTAAATAGGAACAGCGTTTCAATGCACACCATTAAATTTAACACATATGCAAAACTTATTTATCGGGGGGAAAAAACGCTCAGGAATAATAGCTAAACGCCATTTTTTAATGTTATTCTGGAGTCACAGAGAAACACTACAAAATTAAAATGAGCCTTCCTCTTCATATCAATTTGAGGAGAAATATTTGTTATACAACCAATGGGTTAGATTCTCACTGAGTGTATTTCCAGTACAATCTTTATTACGTACTTTTGGTCACTGCTTCCACATTTTCTTTCTTTAAAAGATACTCCAATGTCTTTCACAAGTCGTTGCACTGGAGGAATATCTACAGTTAAAGGCTTTCTTTCCCTCATTAAATGTGCTTGAAGGGCAGCAGCCAACTGCATGCTATGGAAGAAAAGCAGGACTGGTAGTGATGTTGCCATTCTTGCAGGACCTATTGTGTGGAAACTGAATGTCTTAGTTACTAAAGAAGTTTGTTACCTACCTGAAGCTTCTCATTCTATACACCTGTGGGGCCAAAATAAATACGAGCTAAATACTGTGGTGAGACTTCAGCTGAAAACTGAATCCTAAATTACAGACACTAAACCTAACAACACAACCTTTAAAGAGACTGAAAATACATTTACCAAGTCTCAAAGGGTAAAGTGCATCACAACTACATCTACTTCAAGGGTCATAAAATAAAGAAATAAAAAGAATGCTAAAGATGAGCAGTGCAGGTAACAGAGACTACCCAGTACATTTGCAGCTTACACAAAACAAGAAAGCGTTATTCCATCTGTAGAAGAGGATTAAAAAAAATAGTCCTAGAAAATATGGTGCCAGATTTGTTAATATAACTAAAGCTACAGAAGATTTTCACTTGACTCTGCTTGATGAGTATTTCAAAGACAAAAAAACAAGAAGAAAAAAATGCCATGGCTATGCAATCAGAAATCATGGAGAACGAAACCTCAAGACGTTCTCAATTCTGGGGACCAGAGCTAAGAAAATATCCCACAAGAAGTACTGTGAAACTTGCATTAAAAAAAATAATAATTATTCAGATCATCTCTTGTATTTGAAACTAGGATTAACGCATAGGACAGTGCACCAGAACTAAGGAGGGATGTTTCTTGTAACTTTGGCAGGTCTCTTCGGATCCACACTAGGTCTGTTTCCCTATCTGACAATTAAGAATATTACTCCCTTGCCTCACAGGTGTGTTTTAAGGGTTCAGTTAATCAGAATTTATGAGACACCTGTACTATACAGATGAGGACCAAATACTTCTAGGCAGCTATCTAGATCAAACACATTTGCCTCAAAACACATGCTGAAGCAGTAGGTTGGCTCACAAATTTAAGTGTGCTTAAATGTATGTTCTTAAGTTAAGAATCACACCAGTATCATTAACCCAGTATTGTGCAATACCTCATAACTTCTTTTCAGTACAAGACTGGTCCATAACGCAAGGTAAAGCAACGGAAAAGATGTGAAGGAGCATTAACACTGCAGACCTGTAAAACTCCCTAGATCTAGGTAGCCTTCACCTTGAATACCAAGTTCTCCCCACAAGGCAACAAATCTCTCACAACAGTTTGCATAGGTTGACAGTGAAATCGTTAAATATCTCATTCAAATGCCTCATAATGGCCTCAACCACACCCATCTCTTACCTCTGCAAATTATATTCTCTGTAAATCTGGCATTTCGATACCACACAGTCTGTAAAGAATAATTAAAGTCTTTCAGAGTTAAAAGGTTGCCTGATATCCCTTAATGATGTGGCAAGAAATGTGTATTTCAGATGCTATCGTTGCTACCACTACTAAACTGAGAGAAGACCAAAGAAAAAGTTAACAAAGGAACAGGGATACACTCCAATTTAAAAATCTGAAAAAAATATATATTTTTTTAAATAAAACAGTTTTAAATATTGCATGAAGACCCTTATTTATTCTCCAGATCTTCAGATGGCTTTTCTTGCATCTTTTTCCTCACAGAGTTCATGGGTTATTTTACATCACACCAGTTCACAAGCGTCAGTTCCTTTACAATTACAGGCTCAAGAGTAACCTCTGCTGCTGCTAGTACCAAGGTGCACCTGCAACACTGCCAGAATTCTAAAATTATTCAGAGCATTAAAAAAGAAACAAGTTCTGCTAAGGGTGCATCTGGCATATTCAAATGATATTCTGCTTGGATGTACCTGTAACACTGCGCAGCTATTATTGAAACCAAATTCACCAACTGCAAAAGGAAAAGAAGTATACTCATAGATAATACTACCTTCAGATAATTTACTACATATCTTTCTAAATTATACTATCAACTATGGATGTACATTGCTAGAATGTACAATTTCCTACAAAGAACTACCAAGTCCAGTACCCTGACTCCCACGTAACCTGTGTCTGAATCTTTAGAGGAAGACAATAACTGCATAATAAACCTTTCCAGTTGTGCAATAATGCATGCGGCTGGAGAGCTGGGATATCTCAGTCAGGCATAAAAAAGTACAACGCTGGACAAAGACAAACATTTGACCTTCAAGAGTCTTTCTTTGTCAAATGCAGGGAGTAAGACAAACACATACACAACCCTGAACAATAATTAAAGCTATGTACAAAAATTTTGACTCTGAAAACAACAGATAAAAAGGAACACAAATGCAAAGAAAGGAAGGCACAGTGAACTAAGAAATGACAAAAGAGCCTTAATTCATATAGCCAACCTGTGAATTCCTTCACAAAAAAACTAACAACATTAAAATAAATCTGATTTCACAGGGAACGTGATATGCCACTTGGAGTTCTCTTTGAGCTGAAGTAGCTTAAGGCTGGGTTTAGATGTGTTTATAGCACTGATCAACGGACTTTGATGTGACCTCTCAAATATCACACAAGAAAACTACTGGGAATTAGATGCCTTCTTGCCCATATGGTCTTTGAAGAAGAAAAAAATAAAGAGAGAAGCATGGTGTTTATATCCCTTGAGATGAACCAATATATCTTGTGTACATCAAACTGAGTGAGTTAATGAATTACATACATTTAATTCTGAAGGAGCCACGTCAATGAGAAATGAATGTAGATATTTGTCTTGAAAGATTAGGTTTACCTGTTAATAACACATACATCAAGAGGCTTTAAAAAGTGTTATAAATGCCATTAATGACTATAGGCACCAGACCAGAATATTTATAAATTCAAAATTGGCTTGTCACTCAGACTCTAATCAATTTAAAGAGGCACTGTGAAAGGTGGTGATGCTGCTATGCAGTAATTACTACTGTAGAATGAAATAGTGTTACCTAAATGAATACTTGCTCTACATTAATTCCCTTTAGTTAGACAAGTACATGAAGTATGCAGAAAAAGTTCTATTAGTCTATAAAAGGCGTTAGTGTTAAGAAATGCAAAGTACTTGCATCTTCAATTTTATAAACTTCACAAAAGGTGCAAATGATTTAATGCTTCCCAGGCTCACATAGGCAGGTCAGTACTGTTATGTCTAGTTTTCCTAGAAGTACCATCATCGCGGGGCAGTGCTTTTTGCAAGCTTGACATAGCAGCAGTTCTTTCAATGTCTATCACAGCATACAGCTCTGTGCGCCTGGTTGGAGTTTGCGGAAGTGGAGTGGTGGGGGTTTTGGGAGTCTGAGGGTTGTCGGAGTCACTACCACCTTCCAAGTCAACCTGTATATAGTTGAGCTGCCTGTGTTCTAAACTCGGACGTCTAATGTCAAAGTTAAAGACTGTTGGGGTACAGTCCCGACGTCGTGGAAATTCTATTTTATGAGCACTTGATGGTACTGTTACATTCTCTGTATTGACATAATTATGCATTGGATCTAGGTTATTGTGGTAGCCATTCAGAGATGGGGTCTTTGGTCCTAAACTGTCATCTTCATCTCTACTCAGCTTGCGGGATTCCCAAACAGGAGGCAAGGATGGCAAGTTCTCATAGTTCAACAGCGCAGTTCTCCTCTGAGCAGAGTTGTTAATGTTCTGGGTATCTGAGGTACTGGTGGATGTCAAACGACCTCTCCTGACCCCTGAGGCACTAGGGATTGATAACCTATTTATATTTTCATACACCAATTTATTACCAGATGGTGTTTCTCTACGTTCATCACTGTCGTACCCAGTGTCCCATTCAGTATTGTTTGTGCTGCTGCCACTAACTTGGTCTCTCCCAAGTTGCTCCAGTTTCTCTCTTTCCATTAACTGCCTCTGAACAGGGGTTGGTCCTAAAACAAACTTGACTCCTTCAGGCTCCAGGAGAACTTGAGCATCTCTGTCATCAGTACACATCTCATCTTCTTTCACTTTAGCTGTTTCAGTGTTCGAAAGCTTTGATTCCAGTGGCGCATGCACACTTGATCGATTTTTTCTTTCCTCTTGTACGCCAGTAGTGTTGACATAAGTGTGCACCTGAAAGGAAGGAAAAAAAACAAAGGAAATTATGCTGTCTTTCTCACATTTTGCTGAGGTGTGCTCTATTTTTGTTGTTGTGTTTTATTGCTGGCTTTGTTACTGTTATGCTAATGGAAGAATAGAATTTACACCCCGTATTAACAATTATTTTGATTTAATCTTTTAGTTGTGCTCTAGTCGAAGCTTTCCAGGTTCTATTTCAGCTCTGCTCTGGTCAGGGCAGCCTTGGGCTTCTTCAACCCTCATTAGTGTGCTTGGACAAGTTAGTGAAGCTGAGCTCTACTTTGTCCTCCCATACCATGACAGTGACCAACAATTCCAGAGTTGCTTTGGCTAAATTTATCTTTCTGATTTCCATACTGGAAAGGAGATTTGCTGTCCATTTAAAAAAAATCATGACTGTGCCTTGGATACAACTCAATTCAAGAGTGAGAATGAGATTAGCTCTACAGAAAGAGCAGGCCATTCCTTCTTCAAGAGCCAACAGCTTCCTCATACCAGAAGCTGAAACAGAAAAACTGCACTTCCTTATGAACTGTGGCACTCAGAATTAAGAAGCAACAGGATTTAACACCAGATGCCGCTAAGACAGACAGGAAGATACTACTAATTTATCCTTCCAAGTTCCAACTTCGGGTCAAAATACGGCTGAAAGGGAAAGACTAGAGTAAAAAACACCACCTCTAAACTTAGACTCTGTCTGCGCACTCAAATAGCAAGGGCAGTATTAGACAGCAGGACTCACCTCGCCTTCACAATTTCTCTGTCAAGCTCTACAAACTGAAGTGTTATTTACAGCTCACTTGACTCTACAATGATTCTTTAAAACTCATTTAGTCCGCAGTAACCACAGCAATAACTCCCGGGATTTTCTGTGGTGTCTCTAACCTAATTCTTTCCCAAAAGACAGTTCACTTTGTGCTGCTTACCTTCTTTCATTTTCAACAGTTTTTTTTTACTCACCAGATTATATTTTATTAAATGTTATTAACATTTTTATCAGCAGTCTGAATGATGAGAAATGCCTCAAACTTTCTGATAGTGTGTTCTTTCTCACATTGGTAAGGTATTCACTGAGGACCTCAGCAATCTAGAGAAATGACCTCACATAAACCCCACGAAATTCAGCAAGGCAAATGTAAAGTCCCGTGCCTGACATGGAACAACACTGACAACACAGGCCAGGTAACTGACTAGAAAACAATCTTGTAGAAAACCACCAGAGGTCCATGTTGAATGTGAGTCAGCAGTATGGCCTTACAGCAATGAATACAAAATGTCTATTGCATTGTGTTACTTAAAGCACAGCCAGCAGGTTAAGGAAAGTAATTATTATCTTCAATTCAGTACTGTTGATACCGAATCTGGACCGATGGGCTCCCAGAAGAAGTCAGACACCATTGGAGAGAGTCCACTGCAGGGCCATGATTAGAGGGAATGGAACACGTGATATAGATGGAGAACCTGAGTGAGATGTCCTCGTTGCCTTAAGTAAAGGCTAGGAAGCAATTTAATAGCTCTTTTCAACTATTTTTAGACAGTTAAAGAGAAGACAGAGTCAGAAACTTTTTGGAGATGTTCAACAAAAGGGCAATTGACACCAGCTGTAACAAAAAAAAGATTGATAAGGGAAAAATGCTTTGACAGTAAGGGTGGTCAAGCTCAGAGACACTGTGGGATCACCACTTAAAGTATTCAAAACATGACAGGGCAAGACTTTGTGCAGCCTCTCCTCTAGCTCCACAATAAGACCCAGAGGACTACAGAGATTGCTTTTAACTTAAATTATTCCATGATTACAAAATAGAAGACTTAGTGTAAATAATTTTGACCAAGACTTCTCACTGTGATGTCCAACTTAAGTGTCTAAAAACAGTTTCTGAAATTTTTGAAAATGAGCATATGCAAATACATGCTTTCTATATCTTTACTCATATATAAAAACTTCAAATAGTTATATTTCCTCAGCGAGCTATCCTAGAAAGTATCACTTTTAAGAGTACTTTTCTGACTACCAACTAACATATAGTAGAAATACATTGCATCTGACTGAAAAACACAAAAATGAAAACATAAGCTGACAGAACAAACATGAGAGAAATCTGAGTAAGTGCTGAACTTGAACTACACAAGGAAAAAAAATACCCACTTGCTCCTCTGCTACAAGTAGAGGATGCGTTGATTCTTCACCAACAGAGGGGAGGCGTGCACTTCCAACAGAAGGATGCCTGCTGGAAGGATGTGATGAAGCATCTCCAAAAGACGGATATCTGGGATAGCCGTTAGGTAAACTTTGTGCATTGAACCCAGGAGCTGATTTGATTAGAAGATAAGCAAAAACATATTAGAATGGAACATTTTACTGTATATGAGTAAAACGCATTTTATATATTCATCTTCAGCTCTCAAAAGAAATAAAAATATGTAAAACTATTAATTATTCACAAGACAAATTTGCTGAGGAACTGCAGAGTAGAACATCCCAGTATTTACTGGGAAAGACATCTGAAACAACCACCAAAATCAAGGTGAACAACACACCACAGTTTTCCCAATAAGCTCCCTATCCAACTTCTTTTTCTACCATTGAAATCATGACTACTTTAAATAAATACAGGGAATTTTATTATTACTATTATTTTTTACTTAGCCTTCTATTTCTCAGAATTCATACTTTCAGGAATCTTGGTATCTGCCTGGGATTAGCTCAAATCCTCCAGCAGTTTTGATAAGACTTCACTCTACCCATCCATCTACCCACAGCAAGTTTCCAAACCCACTGTGGATGTGATATTGTTATTATCCTTTTCCTAACCAAAAGACTGGAACACTCACTAATGTTAACATCTCCCTGAAACACTGCAAGTAAAATACAGTGATATACAATAGAGCAACTGAACAAGTATATGTGTAAGCAGTATTTTTGTGCAAAAACTTAATTTCCGAAACTTATTTCTTTAAGCTGAAAAATTTGACTATGGCAATTTTGCTCCCAGGACTTGAAACTCTGTAAATAGAATCCTCAGCAAGTACCTCAAGAGAATGTGTTGCTAGTAATTAACCTCTCAGCTGAAAACAGCATTTAGTTACTTAAAATTTCATGAAAATTAAGGAAAAAAAAACACTCCAATTTAAAACTGAATACCACATTATATTCAGGTATGTCATTTGACAGTATAACCGTACTTACTGGTAGGTGTTCGAGGGGTTCTTGGAGCTTCCAACTCAGTTTGATGGTTATTCCTTTCTACTACTGGTTCTTCTACCACATTTATACTATTATTCTGCATTATTTCTTGCAACATATTAAATAGTTCTTCTGCACGGGCACATTTAAAGGCAAAGATTCCTATAAATACACAATTTAAAAAAAAATCAAAATCCGTTAATGTAAGAAGCATACCTTACAATATATATAACTTTCAAGCAAAGGAACTGGAACCCACATCATGAATACCTGTTAAAGAAGAAAAAAAGTTAAGACGTTTTTATTGCAGCAAAACACACACAAATACAGTTAGACCCTTTCAAGTGTTTATCTGATAGAACACATTTCCCATGCACCCAAAGTTAAACTGGAACAGAAATTGATTCCATTAAAAGCAAAACTAAGTTTTGAGGGCTAAATGAGGGGTCAAAAAGAAAAAAAGAAACATGAACAGCAAGATTTTTTTTAAGTTGATAACAAGGATGCCTACAAAAAAACTAAATAAAATTACCGTGACGCTACAAGATCACATTTGTTAAACCAGATTTCTATTAAACTGCTATAAGATACCTGCACAAGAGGAAAGAAGAATTTAAACACTTCAGAAAAGTTTAGTTTCTTTAAGAAGATTAAAATGTGAACTAGTAAGACAAACTGCGTGAAACAGACAGCAACAAACCAACTGGTTTTGGCTAAAGGGATAGACACACAGTACAAAGTCAGCAGCAATACCATGTGTTTTACGTGTGTATTGTGCCACTTTGCCTTTGAACAGCAGGGAGTGCCCCAACTTACCCTCACCAGCAAAGTCGCAGCTTTGGGTTATTCTTCCATTGAAAGCATGAAGTTAAAGTTGACATGCTTGTTAAACGTGGGTGCAGGTGCTCATTTTTTAAAAATGAGTATCACAATCTTATAACACTCTTCACTAAAAACCACCTAGCTATACTGCAATTTCTGTTAGTGCAACGTGCTGGCAATTATTATCACCATATATTTATTTATGGACAAAGAACTGCAACAGAAGTACCAGAAACACTCCATGAGGCAGAAGCTCACAAACCTCACAAACAATACACCAAATGGGCTGAGAGGAATGACCGTCAACAATCAATATTTACCTGGCCCAGTGAATAAGCTCCACACTTGCAACACAACAGATGTAGAGCTGCTTCTACTACTTTTCCCTAATAAACGAGTCAGTTCAAGTACAGCAAAAATGAAACGTATGCTATTGTATTTCCAGAAATTTGCACTAGATACTTAAACCCTAACAGACAAAAAAAAAAATCAAAGAAACAAACAACAAGAACACTACTAATGCAATCGGTAAAAGCAGCAGGGCAATACTCTTCAGTGTATTCTCAATGGAAACATTTTTTGGTCATCTCATCAACTGAAGATGAAGTTTTGCAACTGTGCCCACAAATGCTACTGTAGGTCTTGGGAACAATGCACCATTGCAAAATGGCAGCAGGAAGAACATTTTCTGCCAGATTTCTTTTTTCTCAATATTCACAGTACTCAATATTATGTAAGGAAGGCAAGAAACAAAAGAGGGAGGAAAGGGTTGCTGCTCTCAAAGTCTGCTTAATATTCTCTTAAAAAGAAAAAAAAAGGGAAATTAGAAGGGTAGAAGAGAGTCGTAGAGACAGTGAAGAAGCTTGCAGACTTGGTATAAGGCTGCGGAAAGAACTTTCAAAATACTGTTTTCAATTGAATTTTATCAGTATCTATTTTATACATTTAAAAGAAGCAGTAAATTAAACCTGCAAAAATCCATTTAAGTGCATTTTTTCAAAACCAAAGTTCACAATTTTCTCCTTAGAAGTCTGAAAGTTTAGTTTAATATACAGTATTCTGTAACATTTTAAAACATCTCTTTCTCACTAGAAGTTGAATCAAGAATGCCTTCTAAACTTCACACTAAAAGTAACTGTCTGCCCTTACCTCTGCTTTGACAATTAAGTTTGACCAAGTTTGGTTAGGATCAAGTTCTTTATTGTTCCTCGCTTAATAGTGAATTTAAAAAATATTTTGCCTTTGCTAAATAACGTGATTTACAGAGACGCCAGTAAGTGCTAAAAATCTGTAAGAAAATAAAAACTCAACTTTCACAACAGATCAGTACATAAGAATTTCAAGTACATGGAGCTGCATTACAACATGAAGATGCGAAATGAGGCTCAGACCTCAACTAATAAAGCTATTCCTCCATCAGGGGCTGCTGTTATGAATAGCAATAGAAAAACCTATCTTGGCCAAGATGGGGGTGACCTCAGAACTGGAAAAGAAACTGACTTTTTTCTGATTAAAGCCACACAGAAAATAACTAAGCATAGCTGGAGTTTGCAGTCTTCATGCAAAAATTTGCAAAAAATTGAGAATCATGTCACTGATACAAATGAAAGAGGTATTAGTTTCAAGAACAGGATGAAACAAAAGCAAGATGCTGAAGACAGTAATAGCAGGGTAGGCATATCCAGTTCATTCCAGAGTTTCAGTCTCTTAAAAATACAAAAGTAGCAAACTTTGTGTTCTGAAAATATTCCTCCACAGCCCTAGCTTTCTTTGCCCTTTCCCAAAAGCCAACTCAAACTCCAAAGGCAGGAAAATTTCCCTGTGAAAACCTTCTAAGCTGACCAGAGCTATCAACCCAAAAACACAAAGTGCTCCAGACCAAAAACTGTAAACAGTTCAAATCCTCATTTTACCTTCAGACTATTCCACCTACTTTTTTCCAGGAATCGCATCCATAAAACTACATCCATTACAGCCCTTGTCAAAGGGCAGGCAAGTACATAATGATGATTAAACAAGTGCTTAGATATCAAATACATTTCTGAAAATCTTTTTATACAAAAATTCTACATACCTTGTCCAGTTTGACACCTTCTACCACTTTCAAAAGAGAAGAGATTTGAGTCGTAGCCATAGCGACGGAGACAGAGGTAGTGCCATTTTACAGAGTCCCTTTTACGGGTGTACAAAATTAGTTCTGTATCTGTAAGTTCCATTATGCCAGAACCCAGCTCGTTACCATCATCATCCACGTTAATAACCTATAGAAAGGAAGTTAAACGGCATTAGGTAAGCATTTGTTTGAGCACCAATACTACTAGCATCTTAATGCTTCACTAATGCACTCTATCTGTTCTATCATATGAGCTGTGATCCTTGATGTCAGACTTTAACAAAAAAACTCACCAAACCAGTTCCTTTGCTCTTCCAACCCAGAATTAAAATAACACATATTCAAAAGCAACACGAGTGAGGATTTATAACATATTGCAAAATCCATGGTGATATTTAAAACAAATGAGATTTAAGTTTAATGAAGTTTTAGACTGTTTTAGATTGTTTTGTCCGTCATTTTCATGTCAACAAATAATTCACATATCCCATGGTTATCTTATCTGAAAACATGATACGTATACAGCTTATATTCTTATTCCTTCTGCTCTTACACCAGTTGGAGGTCTTCTGTTTCCTTTATGGAATACTGACAATGTGTATTTTCCCCCAGATGTATTTTATCTTGCATTGTTGCTTTTAGCAGAATTCTTTCTTACTCAGTAAAAAGGCTACAAAAAGATCCCTATGGTATCAATTAATTTTACTCCTTAAAGAGACATTTTCAACTTGAAATCTAGTCAGTTAAAAAGAATTAGGAATAGTTTCATCTGTCACTGAGGCTTATGTCAAATTTCTTCATTTTGCAAATTACTTTCTTTCATCTTCTCCCCCCTGCTGCTAAATCAGAGAACCACACAAACAATAGAGAAAACCTACAAGGAGAAAAAGAGGAACTTGTTGCACAAAGTGTTGTCAAATGCATAAAAGACAAGACAACAAAAATATTGTATCCTTCAGCTTTTTGTACTGATAATATTAAACATTTCCAGAAATTGCCATTGTTTCAAAGCTCATTTCAGTGTTGCCCAAAGGCAACATATGAATCATTTTTGACTATGGAAGCACTACATTCCTTTGCCAACTTGGAGAGAAAGTTTGGAGCACAGAAACAAATCTGAGTTGTGTGACTATGCAAAGGTCTGTTTACTTAAAGGCACTGACTTCAGTAGCTTCTTGTTGTTAAGCACACTAACAAGCGTTCACAAGCTTGCAAATTCCAGCGATATAAGGGATAGAAGCACACATAAAAGAAGCTTATTTAAGTAAAGGAAAAAAAATATCCAAATGATATAATTAATAGTGATCTCTAAGTAAAATCAGCAGTCTTATAATATTCCATTGCTGACCCCACTTCCAGGTTCATGATCACACTTACCCAGTTATGCCTCTTACTCTACTCACATGATTCCCAGAAGTAAAGGTGTTTAACTGGCCCCTATCAACTGCATGGAGTTGTACCAAAAACATGAGGCTGCTTCTCCTTCCCGAAGACCGAAACAGCCTATCTACAGAATTCCTGTCACTGCTGCTAAGAAAAGATTTTGAAAGGGGCAAGATAAACCTGTAGCCACAGACAACTGCAGGTCTGCAATACTTAAACCATCAGGTAATTCTTCTCCTATTTTTCTTTAGGTATTTTCCATCACACACCTAATCCGCAAGAATGCAACAAAATAATTCATGGCATACCACATCAGGTGCTTACCTTAAACTTGTTTCGATGGTTATCTGGGACAGTTTCTTTATCTGGACAGCTACAACAGCTACCCATGACTTCTTTAGAAGACCATGTGATCCCTAAAGTAAAAACCATAAATCACAACCAAACCCAATGTGATCATTTATGTGAGCACCATCAACAGAACAACCCAATATAAACTGCTCCTTCAATTACAATTTTTCACAATGAATTTTGCAGTCATAATTAATAAAAGATTGCAACATTTTTTCCGGAATTAAATTAGATTTGGCCTTGAGGAGTGACTACACTAGGCCATGGAAGTCCTACCAGTAATTGAACTTGAGGCTAGTAACAACAGACCCAATGAACTGTCACTTTAATTCCTATTGTAGCTCTTGGGGTAGGGGGGAGAAAAAAAAAAACAACATAACAGCTGCAATTCTCATCTCCCAAACCAAGATCTTTCCACCCAGCTTCCAGTTTCCCTTAACTGAGCACTCCTCAACTCAGACTGCTGAACACAGCGCTGACTGGCTCCCACACCAGCACTGTGTTGCAGGTTACCAGGCACAGGCAGCAAACACAAAGAGCCCTGGCTTGAGGAGCTCTAGGGCTGCAGCTCAATCGAAGGTGGAGGCACACCAGGCCTGGAGGAAGCTTCGTGCTCAGCTTCCATGCTTCTACTTAAAAATACTTCTCATATAGCAATGTACATACAACTACAAAACCAAAGTAAAGGAAAAAAAGAGTCCCATATAAAAAACTGTTTACAACTAGTTTTTTGTTTTTTTTTAATTCCTAATAAGTTTTCTTTGGATTAAACTGTGTTACATAGTCTGCTCTATTTACTATACAACAATAAAATATTCAACCAATACCATGTCTAAATCAAGAAAAAGAAATATTTTATATTCTTGGGATTTCAAATTAAAAGATTTTTGTATGAATGGTACACGTTCATAGAACAGTACACTAAAACTGCCAGAGAATGTAGTCTCACAACTTTCTTCTTCTATCACCCCACTATAGATCAATCTTAAACATAATATGGTTGGTGTAATATGATTATGCTGTAATCATGTGACAGTATTTGCATTCACCATAAAGGTAACTCAGTAGTAAACTCAACAGACAATTCAAAAAAAAATAACTGCAGTAAATGCAGTAAAAAATACAGGAAACTGAAGTAAAGGTAATTTGGGAAAAATCTATAGAGTTGCAAATAAGGACATATAGTATAAGTAGTATACCTACCATATCTCAAGAAAGACAAAGAAAGGGGATGTAATCAATCAATAATAATATAAGCTTGTTACTTCATCTCCAATATATTTTAATATTAAAACTTCAGAATATCAAGAACCATAATGCTGCTTCAAAGCAGAAGGGGGAACTAAAGCAGTGAGGAAGAAAAGCAACAGCTATGGAACCATCAGAGTTAAAATCACTCACCTAGATTTGGCCATTAATATTCCCAGCTTCTGTTGCGGCATCAGGGCTTCTGTCATACTTCAAAGTGTCATGCTGTCTTGTCACAGAACTAATCATTTGACCTAGAACTAGAAAAGTACATAAAAATTTAATTTTTCTCATTTTTTAAGATAAGCTGGCAAGTAAACTAACAAAATACATACGATATTTTATTTCGGCATCATTATGTCAAGCAAGGTTTTCATGGCTAAGCTGATTCTAAAGTGGAGCCTTAGACATACTCTCATCTCTTATGAACTTCCTAAGCATTTTAGTACCATCTGGTCTTGGAAGAAAATAATCACTGCCTGTAGGGTAGCCTGTCACACTGGGGACTCCAACGACTCTTTACCCAATTTACTGCACAGAAACAATGCAAAACTCCTATTATACTTCATGCTTACAGAACCAAACCACAGTAGACAAACAGAAATGCACATGGCTTACTCTGCTTAAGTCTCTTGCTTATCTCCTGAACACATACAAATGCCAATATGTACAGCTAACACATCACCCTTTCTCTGCACCCCTCATGATTCTTGCTCCGTGATATTAACCATAAATCGCTTCCTTTCACTGGCTGTTGCTACTGATTTTTGGACAGACATCAGATCACTGAACATTCCTTCTTATTATTCTCTTCCCTATACGTAAGGGGAAAGTCATCCTGAAAAACAGCGTTTTGTAGCTGAGAACTTGCTCTATCAAATAGTGTTACTGTGCTCTTTGTATCTGTTGTAGTTTCTATAGAAATAAATAGGAGGCATTACTTTCAGAGCAACCTATTTATATACTACTGGCTACTCTAAGAAGCAAGATACTGTACTAACCGACTACTTCAGTCTAACCCCCTAAAAAACATTCCTAGTTAGAATAGAAAGGATGTCAGAATTAAGCGTACACTTTTTAGCGCACTGTCACATTTAAAAAAAAAGGAATAAATAACAGCTTGTATTTAAACTGAAACTAAGCCCGAGCTTTCACAAAGGCGCAGAGGAACAGCTTTATTGAACCATTTGATGGATATGTCTATTTGTGTATGTAACACAAAGGTTCTCTCCTTGCACAGGTATTATTTAGTTCAGTAACTTGCAGCAAGTCATGTACCCTTAATATAATTCGTGCTTTAGCCATGAGCCTTCTTGATCTTCAGCAATTGTATTCAAGACCAAACCCTTTGCAACACACGTAGACACTGTTTCAATTATGGCCCTACCCAATCTGTTGTACACAGATTTTTCTGGCCAGGTTTCATTTTTTTTTGGCTTGGCACACCAAACCATCTCAGCAGAGGGTCTACCATGTCCCAGAGCTAGCTGGGGTCAGAATGACCACCTCAGTCCCCTCTGCCCAATTTTCAGAAAACTCAGCCCTTTCACTAATTACCAGCCTTGACTTATTTTTTCAAGTTCCTTGCTAAAACTTGCAGAAAGGGAGAGAAAACAGATGTGAGAGAAAAAAAATAGGACCCATCCTCTCTGATGGATTCTGCTGCATCTTACAGCTAGTCACAAAAATTATATACGAAACAATAATCACAAGCACGTGCAAACAACACCAATGCACGTGTTTGCAATATTTACCCCAATATTTTTCTAGCATTTTTTAATCCTTCCCATGGTTTGACTATGTAAGGTCAACTAGCCTGCTTTAATTACAAAAGAATTCTTAAGTGATCTAAAGGTAATTTTTAGTGGATAAATGAAAGCACACAAAGCAGTAACAAAATTCTCCAACAAGTTGCACTCCATTACAAGCTGGGTTTCATTTAAGGGTTGTTTATTCAATTTGCAATTTTCTTAAATCTTCCCCGATTGTGAAGTATTTACAGGAATTTATGCACACAAGGAGAAGTAGACATTTTCACAGCCACAACCCTAAAGTTAATCTTCTCAATCATGACTCCAGTGTCAGATTTTGGAGCTGTAACTTCTCATTCATAAAGCATCAGTGGTGCAAGCAGGGAGAAGGGCAGGAGAGTATTTTTCACTTCTTCCCAACGCATTTATTACTGCACTGCAAGGAAGAAATGCCAGGAAAGACAAAGCAAGACCTGCACTTATCTACACCTTGTTAAAAGGAGTGAAAGTTAGAACTGTTAGAGCTCCAGTAAGGTTTATTAGTTGGATTAGTAACCTAAAACACGTCTATTTTCCCTCATACACTAAGCAGATCCTTAGACATAAAACACCTTAAGGCTTTTTGGGGGAGCCTCTCAGCCAGCACTACCAGCACAATTGCAGAACCAAACATTAACTTCTGGGGGATTTCTGTTTGCAATTATTTCTAGCACACATCCCATAAAAGTCAGGGAAGGAAGGACCCCTCTAGTCATAGCACATTTCAGAAGAGGCAGGGAGAAGCAGAGGAGCCCTGGCTGGAAACTCACCTTTTGCATGTACTCTCTTGAAAGAGTGGCATTTTAAACCCATGAGCTACCCCTCCACTGCCAGATCCTCTACATATTGCTCTCAGTCAGACCCACAAGCTGGGAGCAGAGAACACAACTAAAGCATACGAACATGATTTTTAGGTTTTTTCATACCACAAAATGTTAGTTAAAAAAAGACTATGATCAGGGTTTTTCCTTCTCCTCCAGAAGCATTTGGTAACGTTTTGATTAGAGCTAAGCTATATATAACCCTCTCATACTATCATTTTTTGCCTGTAACATTCTGAATTGCATAATTTGGAAGACAATGTCTGCATTTTAAATCTCAAAGCATTGGCATTCATTGTTTTCAAGGACCTTGACTACTAAAAATAAATTGGAAGAACAGTCCCAACAAGTACAACACACAACACCCCTGTGCTTTTATTTCCTAATCTTATTCAAAATACTTGCTTTAAAAATTGAATTTAAAAAAAAATATATTGTCAACTCCCCACAGCAAACATCAGTTTCTATGGAAATGTGTGTTATGACAAAAAAAAAAAAAAGCTGCAAGTTTTGGAGGGATATTAAAATCATAAACTCATTCAGAGATGGGTAGATCAACACAAGCAGTATTTCACCTTTTTCATTCATTTAAAGAATTCTATTTAGCATACTATGTAGAATAGTATTTTTCAAATCATTAATTATTTTTTAAAATTGCAATATTGCACAAACTGATGCTGGCACATCTGGCATTTCATATTTGTCTTGTCTTCAATAACAACGCATACATGAATCCCTCAGTCCAAATTCTGACAATTTCTAAAGCATTTCCCAAAATGTGTTCTGTAACCATCCTAAAGTGTTAGCCATGATTTACCTGAACCAAGCTGGTCAGCAGTGCCTTATCAAAGAATCATAGAATGGTTTGGCTTGGAAGGGCCTCAAGGATCATCAAGTTCCAGCCCCCCTGCTACAGGCAGAGTTGCCAGCTGCCAGACCTGGCATTAGATCAGACTGCCCAGGGCCCCATCCAACCTGGCCTTAAACACCTCAGGGACAGGGTACACACAACCTCTCTGGGCAGCCTGTTCCAGCACCTCACCACTCTTCTCAGTAAAGAACTTCCCCCAACATCTAATCTAAACCTCCCTTCCTTTAGTTTAAAACCATTCCCCCCTTGTCCTATCACTATCTACCAATGTAAAAAGTTGGTTGCCCTCATGTTTATAAGCTCCCTTTAAATCTTGGAAGGCCATACTGAAGACTCCCTGCACCCTTCTCTTTTCCAGGCTGAACAAGCCCAGTTGCTTCAGCCCATCTTCATAGGAGAGGTGCTCCAGCGCTTGGACCATCCTCGTGGCCTTCTCTGGATCCTCTCCACAAGCTCCACATCCTTCCTGCATTGGAGGCCCCAGACTTGGATGCAGTACTCCAGCTGGAGCCTCACGAGGGCAGAATAGAGGGGGACAATCACCTCCCCTACCCTGCTGGCCTCACCTCTTCTGATGGAACCGAGGATACCACTGGGGCAATCCTGAAAGTTCAAGAACTTTTCATCTCCCCCGTCCCTCATTTTTTTTTTCCTTTTAAGGCCCTATTTCTCCCTTTAAAACTTTTTACAGAGCAATACTAAATAAGAGTTGATGTTAAATATTGCCTGACATTTAATTACATCTGGTGAATTTAATCTGTGAACAGTGAATTCTTGCAGGGCGAAACTTTTTTGCCCTGCAAAAATATAAGCAGTGAGGAGAATGCAATTCGAGGCAGGCTAGATCCCTCATGAAAAATACCAAGGATTGAATTATGTCAAAGAGGGAAAACACAGTTTAAAAGATATTGCAAATTAAAATCCAATATAAAACATTCATCCCAAACAATGGCAAAGGCTGCACTAACTTCACTTGCCCAAACTTCTTCTGACAGAACCTGAAGCTTACATACTCAATTCATTTGAAAGCCAACAACATCACTGAATTCATGCTTTCTGTTTTTCTGTTTGCCCGAGGATGAGCCATACAGCACACAACCTGCCCCTCTCCGAAGCTCATTCCGGTACATCTTTCCCTTCAACTCTCACAACTGGAAATACCTGAAGAAAACACAGCCAAGTCCCTAGGGACACAACAGGATAAGGAATTTTTCCCAGCTCAGAGTTGATAGCTGACAGCTATTGCAGAGCATAGAAGAACTCCACCAAGATACTGTCATCCCAGAGATCAAGTACAAACCAAAAGCAAAAATATTAGCCTTTCAGGTTACACAGACACAATTTCTAAGTAACTTGGGACAGAGATGTCACTACAGCAAAGCTGCTTTATCTTCTCTGCACAATTTTTCCATCAAATTGGAAGGCACTGAAGACAGCAGGCAGACTAATAGAGAGACCAACTTACCATGTAGGAAAACTGCTGCTGACTAAAATAAAAATTGTTTTATCATCATTTGATTCCTTCCAGCAGATAGGTGAAGGAGGTTGAAATGGTACTGCAATCAGTCCTTTGGAGTTTTGCTGACAGTCGAATCTGCCCATGTCAGAACTGGGTAACAGAACAGATTCAGCGTATAACTTATCTGATGTGGCAAATTCTGTCTTCAGAGTTGTGATGTAATCCATGGTGGCAAATTCTATATGATTTAAGAATCCTGGTATCCTACTTAAGACTTAAAATAGCCCATACCATGACCTTCTATTTATTTTGGCTAGTGTGCATTCACTACCACGAAGCCAAGTTCTTTCAATTGGAAAACAAAACTTAGGTTTCTGGAACACAGGACTCCCACGTCCCAGACCTCACATGCACATAAGAAATGTAGCATCAAAATAAAGCATTTACCCTGAACTAGTAATTACATACTGTGGTCAGCTCCCAGAGACTTGTTCCCCCAACAGTCACAGAATAGACGTCTTCACTTTGTAATTATTTGGAAAAAAAAAATTAAAGATTTCTGTACATCAGCAAAGACTGACTAATTCACTTTCATGTTTGGAGACAGAACAGACGTAAGAGGTGCCAGAGCTGGAACACAGCCCCATGGAAACACAGCAGTTTTAAGGGATATGAATGCTTAACAGAACTAGCAGAAACCTTGCCTCCTTGCCTCCCCACACACTGCCATCCTTCCAATCAGCTCTGCTCTCTCAAATGCCCTGGTTGGCTCTGGCCCCTCAATCTGACCACAGTAACATAACTCACCTATACGTTGCGAATGTATTCCAAAGAGATGGTGTCTTAACGCTAAAGCAAACTGAGCTAAGGTCAAACTTAATCCCTGCCCTTCATCCATCTGGCAGTGATAATTAAGAAAATTAATACTGAAGCTACGTAAGTAGCAGAAGGATGAAAAGGCAGCAGCGCTCGCTAGCAGAAAGACTGGCAGGATGAAACAACACCAGCACTAACAAACCATAACAGAGTTAAAGACTACAACGAAGGAGATCCAAGAAGAGAAACACGCTGAGAAAGAGCTTGGTGCCACCGGCGGCAATTATGGAAAACAAGCTATGAATGGTAGAGGTGAAGCTGCAGAACCTGGTTTATAATTTTGTTTATGCGAACAGGTGGAGTTTTACCTCAAGGTTTTCATTAGATGTCGTTCCTGTGGGCCGCCCTCGCAGCCCTCCTTGAAGGCGCGGTTAGGAGGGCCGGCGGGGATCACACCAACTGCCCACACTCGCCCACCAGGGCCCTGCCCTTGGCAGCATTCCTCTCCCAGCAGCACCAAGGCTGCAGCAACATGCTCCTCACAGACCCCAGGCCCGGCCGTGTCCCGCTCCTCACCTTCAGGAGAGATGCTCTTTTTATTTTTTTCCTCATTCTTTTTTCCCCCTCCTTCCTTCTCAACACACAGATTTGCATTGGTGGGTTTCAGATCTTCAAGACTTCAGTGCCATTTTTCAGTGTACCTGGATTCAAACTGACTACCAACGTTTTCTTTCTCTTCCTTCCTTCCCTGCACTAGATGGTGCTATGTAAAACAATAACACAGAACTATTAAAAAATAATAATAAATAAATGATGAGTGCATTAGGAGATTATTTTTTTCTTACGGAAATGTTCCTAAATAGCCTGCCAACCAGCTTGAAAAGCCACTACGTACAATTTTGAAATTGCATATTAGTATTAAAAAAAAATTCTCCAGTTCTTAAAAGTGATTATTTTAACCTGAATTTGAGCATTTAGCGTAGTGAAACATTTCTTGGAATACCATTACTCACTAATCCCGCAAAAATACCTGCTCACTCCCACAAGGAAAGCATTTATATTCATCCCAGTTGCTTTGTAAAAATGAAGATTAAAGACCAGCTCAAAGAGTCAGGTGAGAAGAGCACAGGGAACTGCAGCAAGTAACCACATCATGCTAATGATACATCATCTAAGGCTTGCCTATGTAACACTAGTCCCACACCTGTCCACTTAGTTCTAGTGTAACACTTTGAGACCACATTCCCTTTTCCTGATTTATGGCACTCTGTATTTTGGCCCATGCTAATGTGACACAAAACACAGTCATATCTAGGTACTAGGTTGATACAATTATTCTATTCAATAGCTGCACAGAGGTAAATCACATTAAATGGAATTTAAAATCTTTTAGCTTAGCACATTTCATTGTTCTTTAATGAAAAAGCATCTTGATAATAAATCCAAGAGCCATTTACTCCCTCATTCCCCTTAATCCTTCTGAGGATGAAATGATGTTCCTTGTTGTATTATCTAACTGCTCTCCAAAAGTTATCCCCTTACTTTAAACTTCCAGAGAAACAAGACTTAAATTATAGCTTGAATAGTTTGTATCAGTTTTAAAACAACTTAAACACGTGCAATTTTATAACTTTTTAATAAAACAACTTCAGGATACTGTTTTCTATGAATGCCTCCCAGATAACTACACCCTTTCAAATGAAACGACCAAAACACCAAACTCCAAACCACTACATTAGGTTAAACAAGCGAACACTACTAAACTGTTTTAGTCTTGGAAATTCCAAATACCGTTAAAAATGCCCTCTGTGGAACAGAATATACACAAGCATCATTTTTATGCAACAGCAAAGAGCAGAAATGGGATTGCAGTATCACTGCTGCAGAAGAGCTTTTTGGATATAGGCTCAATGAGAAAGGCAAGGAGACAGGAAAATAGACTTGAAGGAAGGAGGTGCTTGTCCCCCTCTGCTCTGCCTTTATAAGGCCTCATCTGGACTACTACGTCCAGGCCTGGGGACCCCAGCACAAGAAGGATGTGGAACTGTTGGAGCAGGTCCAGAGGAGGACCATGAAGATGATCAGAGGGCTGGAGCACCTCCGTTGGGAAGAAAGGCTGAGGGAAATTGGGCTTGTTCAGCCTGGAGAAGAGAAGGCTGCAGGGAGACCTCACTGCAGCCTTCTGATACTTGAGGGGAGCTCATAAACAGGAGAGGGACTGACTTTTTACATGGTCTAATAGTGATAGATGATCTTAAGGGTCCATTCCAACCCAAAACATTCTATGATTCTATGACAAGGGGAGGTGGCTTTAAACTAAAAGAGAAGAGATTTAGATTAGATGTTAGGCAGAAATGTTTTATTCAGAGAGCGGTGAGGCCCTGGCACAGGCTGCCCAGAGAAGCTGTGGATGCCCCATACCCAGGGGCATTCAAGCCCAGGTTGGGTGGGATCCCCGACAGCCTGATCTGGTGGGTGGCAACCAGCCCACAGCAGGAGTTTAGAACTGGATGATCTTTAAGGTCCTTTCCAACCTAAGCCATTCTACGATTCTATGAACGATTAAGTCAATAAATGGGCGCTATGAGAAAGGGAGAATCAAGCTTAATTCTTGAAAAGGATGCCTGGCTTGAAACTGTTGAAATAGTGAGTCAGCTCTCCAGTATTTAACCACAAATGCCTTCTAAACTTGAGGCTCATGGCTCTTGCCAATTCTTCAAAGCCAGCAAAGTGCCAACTCTTGTAATTAAGCGGCACTGAGTTTATATTTTGCAATACTATAATCTCAGAAATACTGTTCATTCAAACATTTCAGGAAAGGTTAAGCTTTGCTTTTATGTTTTTGAAGTGTTTTGCACACAAGTCTTCTAATTCATTAATAAAGATAACATTAAAAAACCTGCAAGGTCTGTCTTTCCAAAATTAAAAGCAGACATAGCAAGATATTATCAAAACTAAGACCATCCCAGTGTGTTTTATAAAACTACGTAAGTATATATAAGTACGTATTCTCAATTTATGCCCTTCTTCGTCCACCCCTTGGTTTCTATTTCTCTATCAAAAAGTTCCCAGCACAGGGATACAAGTAATCAGGCATTATTTCAAAATCACACTCTTATAGGCGGTTTTTTGTTTGTTTCTTGGAAAACTGAAAATTCCATCTCATCATGAAATCTGTGTTCTTTTAAGAATAGTTTGTCATCTCCATTTATCATAGTTCCCATTTCTTAACTCTGTTCACTCATGCGCTTCTCATATATTTTTTTTCCTCACTTTAAGGAAAAATTCTAATAGTGTTTAACTCCATCTTCCCTACAGCCCCAACTCCTGGTATACACGGGGAAGATTATCTATAGTTATTTACATTCTCCTC
The DNA here is from genome assembly GCF_002078875.1 of Numida meleagris. Lineage (NCBI taxonomy): Eukaryota > Metazoa > Chordata > Aves > Galliformes > Numididae > Numida > Numida meleagris. Next base: position 35,903,020 of record NC_034409.1, on the reverse strand, counting down.
TGTATCAGAAGGACTATTCAGACTCTTCATTGACGGTTGATGAGAAATAAGATCCATGATCTTAGGGAACCTTTTGTAACCACTGAACTGCATCCGTCAAAAAGCAAGATTAATTTTTTTCCTTTACAGTTGCAATAGAAAAGAACACATGTACATTTAGTAAGTGTGGGTGATCTGTTAAATCACAGCAACCTTACTGTGCAGGTGCCCGTCCGTGTGCTGTGCTATATGAAGTGAATCAAATTCTCATCTTCCCATTAGATTTCAGTAAAATCCAACATCTGCGCACCTCAGCAACCATTTTCTTGTGTTCACTGCCAAATCTTCTACTGTCAATTTAAATGCAACTAAATAATGTTAGCCTTTGCAACATCTCCATTAGTTTTGACTACTCCTTTGTTAGTGATTCAACACACTCCCAACTAGCCTAGCTGATCCAGGCGCCAGAAGGTTTTTTCCTACTTGAGGTAGAAGTTACCAAAAAACTGTACTGTGATCTCCCTGTACAGGAGCGTTACAAGTAGCACAGGTTAAAAATTCACTTGCTTATATCACATTTTCAGTCTTTAAAAGAAGCTCCTCCTTGGGCCTTAGAAAATGTTTTCTTCTTGAATATCGCTAAAACATCAAACGGAAATGTCGGTAGCGGCCCAGATCTCTCAGTAAGGAGTCTACAATGCTTTACTTTGTTGGATGAGTATTATACTACTTTAGATGACTGCCGTCCAGTGTTAATATGACACAGCACTGTCTTTTATAATTAATGTACCTTTCCGCAGAATCCACACTGAGTTGCCCATTTTGTATAAATATCTTCTAAAGATTTTAAAGATCACTAAAAATACTATGAGATCCATACGCAACATGCACTGAAATGTTTGTGTGTGCATGTACGTGTGTCAGTGCCTGAACATCAGAATGAGGATTAAGAGCTTAGCATGTACTGAGGAAGAAGAACACTGTTCACACAGTAGCTCTCCCAGCAGCAAGGCATGCTCCCTGATCACAGGACAGACATCTCCAATCTCTGCCAGACATACAGACCCTCATGAGCTTGCACCACATCGCATGAATCCATCCTTTTCCTGTTAACCCACCTGCAACACAGACTACTGACAAATTTAAAACATATTAAAAAAATAATTCATTAAAGGAAAAAAAAAAAAAAAAAAGGAAAACCAGACAATGAATAGCTGGCTGTCTTCAAGATTTACGGAAGCTGAAGAAAGAAATGACCAGGTCACAACACCTGCTAATCACTAAAGGAAATAAAAGGTCATCCAAAAATTACTTTGTTACTGCCAATGAAGAGGAACTGACAACTTTTCTCTCGTCCCACGTCTCTCACAAGAGACCCTGGCCAATCCACTTGGGCACAAGTCTTGGCACTGCTTGAGCAAGTGGATGTGAGGCTGCAGTGAATAAGTGTTAACCAATTTTGAAATTAGAGAAAAAAACATCACCTTACCTTGCATTTTATTACACCATTCTTCCTAAAAAATATAAACTAATTACATCTTTGCTTAACGCTGTAAAATAATTACGCTGAACTACCAGTTTTATTTTAAAGTTAACTTGAGTAACTACTTGCTCTCTTTTACTTCCCAAAATAATGGATTACAATGTAAAAATGCACACATTGCTTGCAAACCCAGCCACATTTTAAATCTCTCAATGCTATCAGCTGTGGATCTCATGATTTACTACTACTTACACAATTTGTTTTCTTTCCCCCACGATAGCTTTCTAAATCTCTATTATAAACTATATTACCTTGAAAACTCTTATCTGGGGTGAGATAATCTGAGATGGTGGGTAATGAAAAATATTCTGATTTTATTCTTCTTTGTGTAAGAATGAACTCTTCTCAAGGCATTACTGAGGGCTCTTCCTCAGGCATTTTATTGTTCCAAGCCTGTAGTATGAAAGCCTGTTTGCATAATGAAGGTGCCGATTTCGAAGAGAAGGAATTCACAATAAACTAAAGCCTCCCTGATCAAAAGAAGTCACATTTAATTTTATTTAAATAAGTCCTTCCATAAGATTCCTTCCATTAACACGTTTGACTAGGTGTGTTTTAGAGATCACTTCTGTGGAAGGTTTTCTAGATTCTGCTGTCTACTCTGTGTATCACACAACATTTGTAAGCACTGGCACCTTCAACTACACAGAAAAGTCATAATTCTTTAAATTGAGAACATTAAACATATTTGTACTGAAACGATCATCTTTTACTGTAAGCAGCAGATAATTTTTAAGGAGAAAAAGTAGCCTTCCTGGACTCTTGTCCTGACAGCAGGTGCAAATTTTGTGATCAAGTGTGCTGCCTGAATGTGTGCAGCATGTGTGCTCACAAAGGAGCCAAATCATTTTCTTTAGTGCTGCGTACGGATTTATTTTACAGGCAGCTCCCACCTGCCTGATGCTCCTCATTCTTGGGGCAGCATTTAGAGCAGTTCTGGGATTCGTAATTACATACAAAGATTCAGCTGCAGTCCTCTCCTAATGGGCAACACAACAGAGGTATAGCTCAGTTTAAACAAATTCAATTAAAAAAAGAAATGAAAAACAAAAGGCCTAAGAATTGCGCTGAAGTTGCCTGGTATTGGGACAGCAGTCTTCAGCTTCAGCCTCCAACAACCCTCACACACCTCCATGCCCCCTCGGCTATGGAGCCATTCTTCCAAGCACAGTGCAGCGTCAAACATTACCTGAAATGCTGCAGCCCTCAATGACTTCAGATAAGATTTTTATTGTTGCTTTTTTTGCTGTGGACTGCATTCAACAGTAACCTCTACGCATGAGTTCACACTGTCACTTCTGCAACTTCTAGACAGTAAGAACGTGGACAATAAACTTTAAAATACCACATGAAAACTTCAAACACTGTGTATGGAAAATGGGCTGATTTGGTTTACAGCCAGCACGGGCAAGCTTCTCCTTGCCTATTCATTTTGCTAGCATCTGATGGCTACACTGAATATCCATTTTCTCTTGAAAATGTTTAATTCTAGACACTGTTGAAGATGTCAATGCACTATCACCACTGTTAGGCATAACCATATCAAAGCAGCATCATTTGAAAATGCCATCAATTCCACAATGAGGTCTTTTCTTTACCTGGGGCTAACACCTCCCGAATTTACCTTCCATCACTACATGCATTTTCATTGTGATTAATTTCCACATAGGAAAACACATATTAAAGAGGACAAACATCCAACATGAATATTCCCTAGGTACGCTCTATTAATTCTTCAAATTTAAATTATACTCTTCAGTCAACAACACAGGTTGCGCCCACTCCATACCAGCTATACTATTCAATTGATGGCAAGGCAGTACCACTTGGAAAAGTGCATTAGCTTTCAAGGTACAAACAGCAGCTCTTCTGTTGCACTTTTTATTATTTAACTTCAAAAAGGCCTTGCAAACGAGAAAAAAAACCACAAATATATTCCCAACCACTTGGGAGCTCTGCAGATCTCCATGGGAATCACCAGCTGAAGCACTGAAGTAAGCTGACAAGTTGTCTTGCCAGCCATTGTATCTCCTAAGCTAGCATTCCTCCAAATGAAGTCTGCAAGTCCATTTCACTTCCCCACCCCTCCTCCCTCGCCCTTCAGTCTGAGTGGCACAAGGCAGCACATGCTGGTCGTGATGGAGTACAGCAAGGTGCTGTGGCAGGAGTGGTCACAGCCAATGCAGGCAGGGTATCGGGCAGGCAGCACGGAAAGGAGCAGAAGGATTGCTGGGCTGGCTGGAAATGTTCAGGCATCACTCAGGAGGCCAAGCTCCTGCTGTCAGGGGGCTACAGGAGAACACAAGATAGAGGCACCGCCACATGCCCTCCTGCCTGCTGCCAGCCACAGGTGAACGCTAACTCTCATCCATCCCCATGGTGAGCTGCTTCATGGAGCAAGGCCAGTTGGAAACATATTTTTGGAAAGTTATGTTTCAGCAAGTTTAGCTTCCTGAGCTGCCTCCCTGCTGGCCTGGTGACAAAGCTGGCAAAACAGAGGGGAGGCAGGAATGCGCAGGCAGAGCAAGGCTATGGCTAGCTGCTCTCTGAGCTCAGCTCCAGTGCCAAGCCAGACCCAAATCTCAGCTTTGTCAGCCCAATGGGACCAGAGATAAATTGTTCTATGCTCTCTTCCAGCTAACATGTACATCATCTCTGCCTAAAAGCAAGAGAAATACCATTTGCTGCTACTGAGAATTAAAATACAAACAAAAAACTAATAAGAAAACCACTTACCCACCTACGTTTCAGCTGTCTCAGGCTGCACTTTGTAGAAACACTTCTGTAGTTACCCATCACTCCCACACACCAGTATTTCACTCGTAGCTGATCTGGGTTAAAAATAATCATTATTTTCCTTGCTGAGTTGTTCCTGATGTGGACCAGCTTCCTAATCAGGCTCACCACAAGAGCACACAAACACAAGGAAGAGGGTGGCACTGTTTATACCAACAGCACCACAAAGAGAAACGCTCCTGATGCCACACCCACAGATACACCTTTGTAGTTACTCTGAGCTGCAATTAAGTTATCAATCATACCTCACTATCAGGAAAAAGGCGCAGGAACACGGATGAACTTGATTGAAGCAGGGAACATAGTAGCTGCAACAAGCAAAATGGATACCACCCCAACACAACAGCCTTCCGGAAGGCGACAGGTAACTTTATTTACATCATTTAAAACAGCCAGCTTGCTGCTTCAGGGAATCACAAGTCCGTCCAAAGCATGATAGAAAAAAAAAAAATCACACATTTTAACATCTACAGCACCGTGATTTTGCGGATGAAAACTTGGGTCTCTAACAAAGCAGCAGGAATCCAGTAAACACAGGATGTAAAATGTTTTGGCACAAAACACTAAATAAAATGCCCATAAAGCTTGCTGGCACTTACTTTGACAAGAATGGAAAAAAAATAATTTGCTCGATTCTAAGAACTGGGTTTGTATTTTAACTTAAATTTATATGATTCAACACCACAAAGCGGACTTAAGTACAAATGAGTGAAAGGAAAAAAAAATAATTCACACAGAAAACTTACTAACTCCTTTCTAGAGTTACTCCCGAGTTGAAAACTCAGGGCAGTAAAATATCTACCCAAAGCACTGATTACCCTCGTTACATTTCTCTGCTCCAGCTTACCAGCATTTCTGCAGTCAACGACCCATCTTAACAAATAGCTGCTTCAACTACAGTAAACTGCTGTTGCTAGTGTTGATACTCAACCTCCTGTAAAGTAGTTAAAGAATCTCCTCAGTCCCTACAACGTATCTCAGCTGTTCAGGAAAACCCTGGGAACAACATGTAAGCCTACAAGCAAAACCCCAAACCAGCTTTTTTTGGTGTATTTTGTAGGCTTTCTGGAGGCAAGCTACAGGGGAAGAGTTTCCAATCTGAGTTTAAAATAAAAAACATTACCATGTTATTTCTGAGGAACTACAGCATACGTATTTTACAAGCTGAATGCTCAGTCACCTGAGACCCATGTTGTTTTGTCAAGGAACACAGCAATGATTTTTGAGGTGCTTTCTTGTGTTCAAGGGAGATGTGGGATACTGCCAGGTATCTAAGTTCATTACAAATGGATTAAGATGAGGTTTCTGACTAAGAAGTTGTAGTTTAGTAAATATGTGCACTCCAAAATCATTGGTCAAATGGAAAAAAAGATTTTTTACACTTCAAGAGAAGATAACTTTTTAGAACCTCTGAGAATGAGAAATCTGCTTGAAAAGCCATTAAGCATAAAAAACCACCAAATTATTAAACACACAGTAAATACACTGTAATTAATGCATGCAATAAACTGACAAGAAAACTGGTGGAGCTTTGATCTCTTGAGCAGCTCGAAAATCAAGCTTGGATACTTTTCTGGAGTACGTTATTTAGGTAGAAAGTTAACTGGTTCCAATTCAAGAGTAAATGGGTGAGATGCAATAGCTTATCTGAACAAAATGAAGTCAGACCAGGTTCTCCGTTCTAGCCCTAAGCAACGTATGACTAAGAACAAATGCTGGCACTGGAAAGTAGAAACAAAACAGAAGAGTAAGCCTTTCTCCACTATTCATAGATTTTTGAAAGCAATTATAGAGTAGAAACTAAATTTCAAAGACATACATTTTAGCATATCATCTAATTACAAGTAAGACTGATATAAGTTACAGAAATGACTCAGTATCCTAAAACACACAACAGTGAAAGTAATAGGAATGAACACGCGTGGTTGCAAAGCATCTTTGGACAGAAAAATCAAAATATTTGCTATGTAACAAAGCTACAAAGTCTGAAGTGTAAACTGCAAGATTTCATTAACATGACTGGTATTTTTGATCTAGTATTTTTGATAAGGAGTTTCACATATCTTCAGTATGCTGATAAGAAGAAATTTTCCAGAAGCACACAGATCAGGTAACAATATCACGAGACATTTGGTTGAAATTGATTCCTGAAGCATGGTTACCAAAAACAGTCTCCTCCTTTTCGGACTACCTTGGGATTTTTCTACTTTTCTGTCTTTCCTCCTGCCACAGGGCCTACCACTGGGAAATACCCTGAAAGGAACAACCGTCCCTTTGGTCCCAAATCTGAGGTTTCACAAATCAGCAGCTGATGAGCATCACCACCCTCCACTTCCATACCCTTCTTAGCACAGAAGGCCAGCTGGATGGAGCCACACAACCACCCCAGATGACAGGACCAGGCACAGACACACCGCTGCTTGACTACTTGCTTCCCATTCGTTCCCTTGTCTTTGTTCAGCTAATCCCTAGCCCACAAACACATCCAGGAAATCTCTAACATCGTCACTGTTGAAGTACAACCATTTACACGGCACGTGTATTTTTCTTATTTTGTGTGTTGGTCTTATCCATTTACACAATTGTACCATTTACATTCCCTACAACTTACCCTTGATTTAGTATAGACAGTTAAAGGTTGTGCATGCAATCTTATACTTAAACAGAGGTTTTATTTGATATCCTACCCCATATAACTCCTTAGACCCCACAATTGTAAAGAGATACCAAACATGCGGCTAATGGGAACAGACTTGGAAATGGAGATGTGCACAACCTCTCAGCAAACCTGACCTAGGTAAATCTTCCTAGCAAAATGCAGCTATACCTTATTTACAGTCAACACACGGCACCAACAAATCCACTTTTTTTTTTTTTAAACTTTTAGTGTAAATGGTCCACAACAGTAAAAGAGTCATAAAACATTATAAAATGTAATGGTCAAAGACCTTGAAATAAAGACATCCTGAAGACATACTGTGCCAAAAAAGTTTGCTGTACAGGAATTGCATTCTAAGAGATAATACAACTTGCAAGTACAAAGGTCCTTAATTAGGAATCTTGATCACGTGAGATTAAAATCCTTTCCACCGTCATTTTCAAAGCTTTGCTTGTCCACCAAGGGAAAAATAGAGCATCTTGTCAAAAAGTCTCCCACAATTCCCCTACAGTCTGAAGTCTATACAAGGCAAAGTGTGCGTGCAAAGGAGAGAAGATGGGTCAGAAGAGCACACACCCAACAAACATTTCAAAAAGCAGTTACTGCGCAGTGAGCTGACCACGTATCAGCGCGGATTACACTCTAAACGGCCAGCAAGAACTTCAACAAATAAATAGTCATTAGAAGGGTGCAACTCATTTCAACCAAATGTACAATCTGTCCCAGTTGCCCAACAAGCTTCTAATTTTCAATACTGGCATGTTCTGGAAACTCATCAGAACATATGCTTAACAGGTGCAGAGAACTTTGGTCGTCAATTGGATTGAAACATCCATTTGTTACCTACTCACAAAACGTGCAGAATTATCCAGTTCCAGACTCTCACACAAAAAGGTCAGTCTTTACTGAAGCTATGCACCGAACTGGCAGATGGAAATGATCATGTGCACCCACCAGCACAGTGATGTCCTGCTGGAGGAGGCTAAAAACACAGCCAAAGTTGTAACAGTTCTGTGAAAACCCCAAAGATTTCACATTGACCTAAGAAGGGAAAAAAAAAAAAAACACCAATGCCCCAAGTGGTCAAGCAATATAGCAGTATCACAGGTATTGATACCCTCTGCAAGTTTTCCCAGTGAATTTACCTGCACACATGATATAACATGAATAATATAAAAACAATTAAAAAATACTAGACATTTCCATAAATATATATTTTTTCCAATCTTAAGCTACATCTTCAGCTATCAAAAACAGATGTGCTCAAATAATTCAGTGTATTTAATTGTTCTTGCTTCTTTTCTTCATTCAGAAAAAGAGCAATACGAATGGCAAAACCAGATGTTATAATGTGATTAACATCACAAGCTCGCCTGGTGATTCAGTGCAAAACACGGGTTTTCTGTTGTCTTCAAGGACATTTCTGGGGAGAATTGAGAAACAAAATTCCTGTGAACATCTGTGTCTAAGACCACCCTTTAGTAAAACTAGAAGTCAACATTAAGAATGTCAGTTTTGTGTAATAAGCACCCTATCATTCTGAACTTAACAGTGAAAAGAAATCCCACACAATTTAGCATCTTAATCTATTCTGCACATCAAAGCAACAGCACTAATCTAGGCAGACAAAACGGGAGCGGGCTGAATGTAACCAAAAGCACACCTATTTTATCAGCAGCAACAAGCAGTTATATGAAAAGGAGCTACTAAGGTTAAGGTTAAAGAAAGTGCTTTTGCAAGCAAATACTCATAAGGGTCACATTTAATGTCAAATATTTTAATATTGCAGGCAGATACCTTTGAAAACTGTTGGAATCGTGGCACTTTAACCAGAGATTTTGGTATTAGTTACGCAAAGGGAACAACTAAGACCACTGTGTACCTTTAAAAAAAGCCAAAAGAATGAATACTGCTAATCAAAACAATTGCGTAATGCTCACTAAACACTGCAGATTAAATATTGGGCTGCTGCATCAACTTTTGCACTGCCAATCCCTGATTGCTTCCCTGAAAACAAACCAACAAAACAACAACAAAAAAACAACAATAATTTCTTACAACTCTTGTGAAATCTCAGACAGTCCAAATCATGACTCATGAGCAGTATTTAAGTATCTTGTCCCATTTAGCTGTAACTGCTCGCATTTGACGCTAAAGCCCAGAAAAAAATGCCAAAAAGAATCACCTCTAAAAATGAGTAATTCTCTACCAGAACCAGAATAACTTTAATCCCGAGCACCCCACTGATCTCACAGATAGGAAGGCCACACTATCACCAACAAAAGGAAGGGTGGACCATGCAGCTGAAGGAGAAGTCATACTTCTTGTCTGGCAACTGGTCGTACTTTGATGGTTTTAAAGAAGCCATGAAAACAGTGTCATGATCATGTAAAGAGACACTGCAGGGATCTCCTGAAACGCATCATCTTGTGTACCACTTTTACAGACACCTACAGAAGACCTATGGGAAAAGAAATAGGGCTGTAGCCTCTGAAACTGCTTCCTTCCAACTAACTTTATGCAAAATTAAGGTCATATAAAAACACAGTTATGTATGCAAAGTAAAATTTCAAGCAAACACTAAAATCTGTTTAAACGTAGGGGAAAATAAGGTTTTTATAAAAAGCATAATAGTTCAGTTTCAAGATAAACAACAGTATTGGTATGACTCACAAATCTAAACTTATACAAGCAGCGTGCTGGCACTCTGCAACTCCTAGCAGTGCAATTTTTAACACCCACTAACACAGCAGTTCAAGTGTCAAAAATTCTGCAGAAATATTGTTTCAGAAGTTCCTAAATATTTAGGAACGGGAACGGCAACCATTTACCCAGCACGGCTTTTGTTTTAAAAAGAAAATAAAAATCAACTTACTTTGACAACGTTAAAATAAGAACATAAAACTTCACTTGAGCATACAAGTCAAGATTAAACTTCTGACATTTAAGTCATTTCATCTGACTGACAGAAGTCATTCCTATTGCTTTTCAAGAAGTCAACACAGATGTCAAGCACCCTCACCAACTCCCCACTGCCCAACTCAGCAGTAAATTACATTTCTTGTAAACACACAGCATGATACCTCTGGAAGTCTGATTTGCTTAAGAGCTGCAAACAGCAAGACCTTAGTGACTCCCCTCCCTAGGTGATCTGTGTATGTGATGATCAGCATTAAGATTAATTTCAAGTAAGAAGACAAGCTGCAAGTCTTCGCAGTAAGTAACACACTTCGTCCTGGTAGCAAGTCTGATTTCTAATGGCTTCCTTTCACCTTAAAGTTAACATTCAGTAAACTAGAGGGACAGCAGTATGTTTTAAAAGCTTATTACATTACTAAGTATTTCAAGTTAAAAGGATATCTTTGAAATGATAACTAAGTATTGTTTGAAAATATTTTGGCAGTCGAACAGAATCTCCAAAGAATAGCCCAAGCTTTAACTCAATTATCCTTTTACAAGAATTGTGGTTTGAGAAAACACAACAACTTCATAAACATAATAATCACTAAGAGTAATAGCCTTTGGCAACAATGTTCCAAAGCAAGTTTGGGTATTCCAAGATAAACCATGAAAATGTGTGTCTCAGACTGTACAAGCAAACAAAACACTTCTGTCAAAGCAACATATTACATCTAGCAATAACCGAATTAGTCAACAAGAATGTTGCAGAAACTGCAACCCAGAATCTGCAAAAGCTACTTTATGGTTAAGAACAGAAACAGAAAAGAACTGGAGAAAAGTTGGTGTTGCAGAAGTAGTGTGAAATAATCATGACGCTACTTTACAGTGCATGTAAATCCCAGATATTCTGTCCATTTATTGCAATTTCTTCTTCTACACTGGAAGACACTTTCTCCCAAACAAAGCACAGAATTTACTCACCCCTGCGTAATAATACTGAAGAAACGGTGAACACAACTTAGAACTAAGAAACTTGATAAAACACATGCTAAGACAATCATTATATATTATATATCATTATAATGCAGACCTTACATGCAGTAGATGATAATAAGCAGGTTCAACAAAGGCAAGCATCCCAAATGTAGAACATGCTAAAATTCAAGCTTCTTCCTGCTGATTCCCAGTCCCCTTTTCTTATCAAGTCCCACTCAATCCCTTAAGTTCTTCCACTGCCCTACCCTTCGAAGCTCCAGCAAGGTCTGGTTCTGCGCCTGCATCTCATGAGTTTTCTGTAATGTATGATCACTGTAACACACCTGTTATTTACCTATTCTAAAGACGATGCATGCTTTGATGCTGTTGTACAACTTCACATCAATTATTTAACTCTTCATATACATCCAAGGTTACGAACCTAACATCCCTAGGCTCTTTCAAACAAACAACCCATTTATGCTGACTAGCTGAAAGTGCAGATTAATTTCTGCACGTTATTCCATAAACTACAGTATGAGAAAACTGTATTTTATAATTTAAAAATAAATACTACTTTAGTGTCTGGAAGAAAGAACATTACACAAAGTACACGTTTCATTGGAAGGAAAAAGGACTTTTAATATAGGCTATTTCAGTTACCCTATATGTTTATACGCACCATATAGACATACACCATACATATATATATATATATGCATAACACTGCAAGAGATAGGGCAGCAAAATGCAGTGCAGAAGGGAAAACAAACAGTTGGAAAACTTTTAAATAATATAGTGTGGAACCACAGCCAGAACATATTCATCCCCTGCTTGTGCTGTGCCAGCAGCTGGAAGGCTGTGGTATGCTGCGAGCAGGGCTCCTGTCAGACTGAAACCTGCCTGGTGCTGCACACGTACAAATCTGCTGCTGCAGCAGAAACGCCAACCAGCTCCCCAAACAGCGGGGTCACTAAGAAGTTAGTTTATTTACAAGAAAGGATGAGAGAAACAGAATATGAGAATTCCAGTTCCTAGGAAGGAATGGGGAGAGAAAGACTGATCGTAGTGCGCAGCTGTTACAAAGCAACTAAGTCCTTTCTGTACCATGAAACAAAGTTACACTTTTTGTTTTAAAGCCCTCATAAACAATTTGCTTCTCTGTAAGTAGTAAAAAGCCTAAGTTTATAAATAGCTTGTAAATGTTAGATTCAACTCCAAATTTACGAATGGAGGAAGCTCTGTCCCCCGGTATCCAATTCATCAAGGCACGCCAGATGACGTTTTCCTATGTGCCTCTTACTTCTAAAGTTGGTCTAAAGTTTCAATGATTTCAAATCATAGAGGCAGATAAAAGAGCGGAAGCTGATCAAGCCCCTTTGTTATCAGCCAAAATACATTAGTTCCTGTAGGTCATAACCAGTTTCTAGATGTACCTTTCAGGACGGATGGATCGTTTGAGGTCTGTAACTGTGCAGAAGGAAAACTCATTATGTTATCTGCAATCAGGGAAATGTAGGAGAAATACAAAGTTTTCCCTTCAGAAATTTTGTCTGTTCCAATTCCTCTTCACACAAATCACTCCCAAATTGCGTTTAACATTACGTATATACAGTTTAGATAAAAAGAGCTTTTATCTGCTTTTATTGTCTCCAGGGCTGAGCTCAGTAGAACAATGATCCACTGTCCCCCTGTAAATCACTCCAGCTTGTCAAAAAGTCTCTAATGAAGGAAAGTACTGCAAGAAGGAGCATTAATAATTTAATGCTCAAAACATGCAGCAAGTTTGACTAGTGTATACATCATTATAGCGTGAATGTGCTGATCAGCCTACCTTACTGCTCACTCCCTTTGCACTGCAGACAAGCCCCAGATGTGCCTCAGATACAGCCCTGATTCTCCAACCACAAGCAATCAAGCTGGGTCATTCCCACCACAGCTGCTGCTGAACAGTCATTAACACCTCCAGAATAATTATTTAATCTGTCGTCATCTCAATCAAATATGGCGAACTCTCCCTGAAGTCCATGAGCTGATCAACTGGTTCCACACAGCCCCACACCACCTCCTGCAGATGTCTGCAGACAGTCCTGACACACTCATCCACTTATAAAGGGGACCATAAGCACATGAACATCCTTAACTTTCCCCATTCTAATAGCCCTACCCCAGCTGTACCATTTTTACCCTATTCCATCTAGAAAAACAATTCTTTGCTGCTGAGGTGATGCTCATTTTCTTATGGGTATGCCAACCGTTGCAACCGGTGTACTGAAATGATAGCTGATTTCGTCAATCTTTTGTGCATCACAGCTTCTCTGTTGGTCATCAGACAGCCCAGGGAACAACCACCTCAAAAACCCCAAACTCAGCCTAGTGCCCGTGTGGCACTGGACACAACGCATGTGAGTTTCCTGAGAACCACGTACAGTTGATGCTGCCCACTAGTTTAGCTACACATGCAAATGCCTCTGTCGTGTCACTATCACAGATTTATGCCATTAGTAGTGACGTACCTTAGATGAAGTGTGTCTTTTAGACTAGTAATAGCTAGCAAGAGATGAAAAGAAAAAAAATACTAAAATACATGTATAAACACACAAAACATACAAGATGTGCACAAAAAATCCCAGAGCATCACAAAACCCACAGGTACAGTCGACTACATTAGGTGCGGGTCGATAACCATCGCTTCTAGGGAAGCATTCAGACCTTTCCTGGAACCAAAAGGAAGTTCTGGGAAGCAGCAACCAACATCAGGCAGGAGCTGATGCATACGGTTCACTGCGCTCCCAAGGTGCCAGCCGTGCCTCACACAGGAGGCAAACACTGATCCACTCACACATCAGCACTACACTGCTGCAGAGCACAGCGCAGCCTTTTAAAACAGCAATCTGCAAGGCAGGCTGTAAAATGACTTAGAAACAGTTTGGTCATCCATGTACAAGGCAGTTGTGCAAAGCAAACAGAAGAAAAAGGTGCCCTAGCTGTCCCAAGCTGCGCTGTCTCTGTTTCTAGTTTAGAACGAAAACCAACTACTGACAGCCAGCTGAACCATCAGCGCTTCACCCAGCTTGGTTTTAGTCTCACTGGTAGCTTAAAAGCAAAATATTCACAAATATGGATTTGAAACCCAAAGAAATTTTAAATGAAGTCTGTTATTAGGGTTAGCCTATGTCAAACTTTGTAGGAGTTTTCTTACTATCTCCTTACTCCTTCGAGTTTTGCATTATTTTTAAACGTGATGTCCACGAAGTCATAAAAATTCAAACGAAACCCACCCACCTCAATATAGTCCATTTGTAGTGATAGGCAATCAATGATATAACTAAAAAAAATGCCATTCTTCTTGGAATTTATTCACATAATGCACTTACAGTGAACATAAACCACATTTTCTCTCAAATCACAAACAGCTTAACCCACAGTATCTACTATTTGAGGTAAAATACAACAATATTTTTACTGCTCACTAAAGCCCACTCTACTTTATTATTCCATCTTTTCAAGCACTCTTCTGTTTTCCTTCCCTTTTTGTTCTGAAGTCAAGAAAGACAAAAGGGTTTCTGAAGCTACATCCCCCTGATACAGCACACTTGAGAAACTACTTTTCATACGGAACTAATTTAACATCTAACTACTTAAAAGCCTCATTAGTACAGTATTTCACATATTCCTCCTTAGCCGACAGGGAAGTTTCATATACTTCGACCTACAAAAGTTTACACTCTCTTCAGCTCCTGGGTTACGTCCAATTTTTGACAACTCGAACGCCAGCACTTCTACACACTAATGATGGAGCAGAATATAAAGCTGAATGCACACAAATGACACAAGAGAGCTGAAGATTTTCTTTCTATAGAAGAAGAAACATTATCTGTCCCTTCCTCAACTACCCCTCCCCCCAGTAATTTTAGCTATTAATCACCAACAAAACTCCATTAGAAGAGAAAAACCAACACATCTAGGTCACTCATTTTTATGCAGGGCATTGGAAAATAACATGAAAAAATGCTGCCTGCCTCTTCTAGGTTTTTTTAACATTAGAAAATAGGTTTTACTTCAAAAATGTATATTTTCTTGAAAATTTTCTAGAATTTCATGTAACCATGCACTACAGTAGTTCATAAAAACTACGTCAGTCAATTTCAAAGTAACTAACTACACAATATGTAGCACACAGAAACGAAGACTTTTTTTGGTGCAGAAGTCTAAAACTGCATATTTCATGTACAATATCCCATTTGCTCCAGTACTAAAACTTATGCTGAAGGCAGAACATTTCATAAAAACATAAGGTACAATCCCTAATGCTCTGCTCACTGGGTAAGACAGTGTAAGAGCCAACCCACCCAGGGCACCACTACAGCTAGGCATCTCAGAATCAAAGTGGGAGCACTTGGATGGCTGTATCACACAAGAACAAGTTAGTATCACTCTACTTATTAGCATAAAAGTAGTCAAGGTTTAATTATTTTATATAATCTTTCTCGAGAAGACACTACTTCTCATGAAGAACTCCAAGTCGCAGCTACACAGGTTTACTCCTCTTCAGACATCTTCCTACTCCAAACCACAAAGAACCCACCTGCATTCTGGCTCTCCTTCATTCCTACAGAGTTTAAAAGCAATATATTGCAAATTGATTGGCATATAAATTTGCACCTATTTTTCCTACAGACCTTGCTAAGTTTTCTCACCTGTAGTTACATGAGAAGTCAAAACATTAAGCAGAATCTTAAAAAAAAAAAAGTCACTCAAAATCGTGCTCCAATCTATGTAACAATAGATAAGAGCAGCAGAAGCTATCAGAGGTATGATGTGAACATAAAACCCGATATAACTGCTGAACAATTGATTTTTTACATGCTTGTTTTTGTGAACCCTAAAACTTTAATATCTAAGCTGGGGCACAACCAATCCAAAGCTGCTCTAGGCTGAGCTCCAGGGAAAGTCAGAGATATTTAAGTCCTTTGCAGGGAAGACAAGATGGGGACAGGCTGTACCATAAATAAGCATTACTGATTTATTTTTATGTTAGCAACGAAGAACTCACAAAAAATGCTAAATGGGTATGGTATCAGCATAATCAAACCTTCAGAAAGGTGTTTTTGTTTTTAAATTCCATACTATTAACAATATTAAGCTATGTTCTACAGTAGCATAAAACTTACAGAAACACACACTTTGAAGCAAGTCGCATCCATTTAACAAACAGGACTAAACATTACAGGTGACTTAATACATACAAACTCTTCAAAAGAAGTAAATTTAAACTTTGCAGACACATGAAATTGTGCTGTACAGGATCAATTTAGAAAGATTTAACAGGACAAGGAACTCTGAAGCAGGAAGAAATAAATATTTATTAAGCAAACAAACTGACACTTATGGATGAAAGTCACAGTAAAAGAAAACACATATGTGAAGGTCAGATGATCCACATTCACTGCAGGCACAGAAAATCCAAGATAAATAACTTAAAACTTCAGATTTTGAAGGGCAGCTTGTTACCCTTTAATAGTAGAAATGTTTCAAGATCCTTAGTGGCCATAAGTATCTGAAAATAACAGCCATAATATATACTTACGCTGGAAGAGTCTTAGAGAAACTAGAAGCTTATCTAAGTTTCTGGCATATGTTGCGCCTCTAAGACAAAACAAACACTGCTCCAGAACTGAAGACCTAAAAGCCAATCTGAGAATGTTTTCCCCACTTTTGTTTTCAAAACAGGTTCTGGAACTTGGAGGAGGGGGAATGTAAGCACTGGGTAAGAAAGGTTTACTCATCCACTTGCCTACCTGAAAAAGGAGGAGTGGGGGCAGGGGCAAAGGAAAATAGTTTCAAGTCTATGTAGCACATTCCCCTCTTCCCTTCCTGTATACATTCTTTTCTAGTCCAGCAGCTTTTAAGAATGAAGCATTATCTAGAGTTGCAGGACTGCCTGACTGGCATGTGTTACTCAAGATTTCTCTAAACGTAGGCCTAACAATATTACAATACTAAATAAATACCACAGAATCATAGAATGGTTTGGGTTGGAAGGGACCTTTAAGACCACCTAATTCCAACCCCCCTGCTATAGGCAGGGACACCTCCCTCCAGACCAGGTCGCTCAAAGTCCCATACAGCCTGGCCA
Organism: Numida meleagris; assembly: GCF_002078875.1. NCBI lineage: Eukaryota > Metazoa > Chordata > Aves > Galliformes > Numididae > Numida > Numida meleagris. The sequence goes on along the minus strand of NC_034409.1, from coordinate 35,886,028 downwards.
TAAAATTCAGTGCTTAGAGAACAATTTATTGGATAACACTGAATATAACGTTAGCTTGTTCGTTACTATTTGAGATCTAAAATGTCCCAGCCAAATGTAGTAACAAAGATAAATGGAATGGCATCCTTCCCAGCCAAACTGCAAATACAGAGGATGCTCTCTGACAAATCAATGTCATAGCCTAAAACATATACAGTAAATGAAGATAAGAAAAGAGACATTCACATTCACACAGAGCATCCACACATTTGCCAGTTAAATGCTTTTAGGAATCTTAAAGGAGGGGCTAATCATTTCGGAGTAAGACTATCTCCAAGCTAGCTACACAAACATCACATGGACTGATGCAAAACTTTCAGCTTACTTTGGCATTGATCTTGGTGCACCTAATAAAACTAACACTAGAGCTGCCACTGTTCTTTCACAGTTGTTGCTGTATAAATTGATGAGCAATACATAAGCTGCGCTCTCAACTTCAAGGCCGGGAAGGCTACTCAGTGGGCTTTAGGAGAACAAAACACAAGGCAGCTGCTATGACTCAGAAGTGATTCATGACAATTTAATTCTACCACTCTAGAACTTTTCAAAGACAGGTACAGCAAGCCGAAGTAGTTAAACCATTGCAATCATATCTGAAAGCAAAGTCGAAACATTCAATAGGGAAAGTCACTTGTGGCCCAATTCTCCATGAGACATGAAAAAATATTTAGGAGTCAACTGGCTTCTATTTATTAAAAAAGGAAAAAAAGAAAAAAAAGATTGCTTCTGCTGAAATCAATTTCAGCTCTGCAGTAAGCATGGCATTTAGTGCTATGTTTACTGCAGGTTTAATTCCGTTTGTGTACCATCTAAAGAAAAGCTCCAGACTACAATAGGTTTGTCTTACCCAAAAAACTTTTTCATCCGCAGTAAAGAATATTTACTAACTGAAATCACATACAAAGACTGCAAAATCCAACACTGTACTCCCACAGCAAAGTTTGAAGTGCATCACTAATGCTTCTTTCCAACTGCAGAGTAAGGAAGTACAGCCATCAGACAAGAGAATGAAATCTCTTGCAATGAATGCAATGTAATTTTCATAGGTCTGTATATTTTTATTCATTTTTAATAGGAAGGCAGCATGCATCCCTGCTAGCTTCAGTAGATAAAATAGTAGATAGTTCATCTGTATAGGCAGAGACACAATTGAAGGGTAGTGTAATAACCCAAAGTCGTTTTCTCTAGTACTAGCATTAACATATATTACGTATGATAATACTTAGAAGTTTCCTAAATCAAAGTGAAGGATATGCCACAGTACATAAGTGAAGAGGCAGACCGTGAGCAGCAAGGCAAAGGCAGAATATAATGTGGAAATACAAGATGCAGATTTTTCAGACTCAAAGACAACTAACACAGACTTGATGAGAGAAATCAGCAGTCAGGCAGACTACTGAAACATCTTACCAGCTGTACCTTACACAGATGGCAGAGATGTGAATTTCAGGAGAGGAGGGAGGAGGCCTTTGAAGTACTCCAGATGACAGATATGGGTCTAAACTTCGTTTGTTAAGACCAAAAAAGAAAACGCATTCTTGGGAGATGTTGTTTGGACAAGGAAAAAAGACAGGAATTAAATTTGACTGTGGATTGAAGGAGAAGGAAAAAAAAAAAGAGGGCAACTCCCTAACTACTGCCCTGGGCGACAGAGGATTATAGTGCTGTCAGCAGCATTGCAGAGAGCAAATGAGTTAAGTTAGAGAGAGATGATAATGAGCTCCAAGACATTCAAAATGTTTATGATAATAAAAAACACTGCCAGGAAATGCAGGGCTGAGTGAAGGCACACAGAGCCACGAAACTCCACAAAGAAACGCGGTAAGCTAAATCAAGGAGGTAAGATGCAAGCTGCCCATAAATGCTGCACACGGCGGGATTACAGGGAGCAGGACGACAGAAGATGCCTATAGCAACGGGTCCCTTGCCCCCTCCTTGTCCCCAACCCAAACCTCGTCCCACAGCCTGGCAAGCTTCCACGTGTCCTATCTTCTCCTACTGCCATCAAACTAAAGCAGCTCCTGGCTGTACGCTTTCTAAAAGCACAACTACGCTTGGAAAATGTAAATACGAGTTTTGGCTGTATACTGTACTACCTGAGAGATGTATGATAACTATTCCTATTACAATTATAGCAGCCACTTAAAAGGAAATGTTTATTTTAAATAAAATAAAGCCTTTAATCTAATTAGACGCTTTAAACAGTGCTTGAATTTCTGAAAAATACAGTCAGATACAAGGAAAAACCTACGAAGAGCATGATACCCCCTGCTTCTAAGGGCTGGTTGAAAAGGCTAAACCTCCTGGGTGATAACAAGGAATAAAAGAAGGCCACTTGAGTTTCAGTATCTTTATTTTTAATTATTAAACAAAACAACAATAACCATGCCTATACAAAAATAAAGAGAGATGTGTGTGTGTGTGTGTGTGTGTGTATAAAAACCAAACCCAACTAACAGTCTCCAAGACGTCAGAATAATCGTAACATATGTCCCTGGAGAAGCAGCCCTCCCCGTGTTTGCTTGGTATCTTAATTTGCCTTTGGTTTCAAAATCCTGTGCTTGCCAAGAGCTATTCCTTTCAAAACCTCAGGAATTCCATTACTAGTTTTAAGCTAAATTAAAGGAAAATAGAAGCATTCAACGCATGGCAGAAGTATGCACACAGTGTTTGTTGATACTCATAAATAGACTGAAAAATTTCAACGTCTGAAGGATAACTGCTGCACAGTCAGCTCTGTTTCTGCTGCACAACTATGTAAAAAACTGCCACTGTCATCTCAGAAAAGCTCAGCACAAGATACACTGCTATCAAAATGGAACACAGTTTGCACTTGATCATTCATTTTTCACTCAAAGCTTATACGTAAACCAGTTTGTTTTTCTGCAGAAGACAGCGGGAGTTTCCCATGTAAAGCTGCTGCTTCATCATCTCCAATGGGGAAAAGATGGCATCATATGCTAAGGAACAGCAAAACAAGTCAACTCGCTGCCCTGCCAAATATCTGACAAATTATGAAACCAACACATTCCCTCTCAGAAATACATTACCGCATGCTACTACAAAAAAAGAAAAGTACTACGTACAAGGACAAAAGTTCATAAAAACTTCATATTTTCATCTAATATTGTTCATCTTTGCACTGTTCAGATAACAAACACAGTGTTACCACAATCGTTTTTACTGACTGGCTTACGGTAACACTGCGATGTCCCCAGCTGCATGCCGTGCCAGGTGTCACACCAATGCACAAGGCAACATCTCTGTCCAAAGAAAATCTGCCTGAAAGATGACTGACTGTCTGATGCGGGGAGGTAAATCCCAGCGGCTAAGAACCACTTTGTGGTTGCAGGAATTCAGTGGACCTGTCCAATGACGTTTTGCACCTTCCACCAGAAATACGGGAATTCAGGTACCAGCACACTGCACAGAGAGGCTATTCTCTCCTTGCAAAGGCAGGAAATTAAAGCAACTTTTCACCACTGAGTCAGCACACAGTAACGGGTCAGTGGTTTACAGCAACCGTCACCACCATAGGAATGACAACAGCAGCATCTCAATGCTGCCAGGACCAAAATCATTAGGAAGAGAAGCCAAGGGAAAGAAGTCTGATCCTCTGACTCAAAGTGCTAAAGGCAACCCGGTCTCTTCCAAATTCAGAGTAAGACCAGAACTCCTCTCACTTTTCCAGATTGCCCACTAGTCCTCACAGACATCTCATATACGATTTCTGAATCAGAACTGCCTGAATGGAAAAGGCGTACAAGAAAAAGCTGTAAAGCAAGAAATACCCAAGGGTAGCTTTGATGTAAGATACGCACTTATCATAAACAAAGAAAAAGAAAAAGGATAAGCTAAAACATACATCTGGTACCTCTGGTAAAATCTCGGTTCAAAAACCTACCAACACAGAGGTGTTTCCACCAACAGCCAGCACTGGATAAGAACCTTTACAGCAGAAGGAAGGAAACAAGAGGTCCTACAAGAGGAGGTGGCAGGTCTGCTAACTGTGGCAGATTCTGGAATTTGAAGCAAAGGCAACCACGGCAGCAACAGCATGCATCATAACTGCGTTCTGCCTGCAGTAACCTGGAGGAACAGGTCAAGAAATGTTTAGATACAGCGTTGAGGGACACGGTTTAGTGGGGTTATTGGTGGTGGGTGGATGGTTGGACTAGGTGATCTTGTAGGTCTTTTCCAACCTAGCTGATTCTATGATTCTATGAACACATTCTGTAACACAGCTATTAGTCTTTGTCAACCGAGATCCAGGCAAAAAGTTTGGGGATTATCCTGGGCCACCTGAGAGTCAGCAGCAGAGTGAGCACAGCTCACGCAGCAAGAACCTCAGCGCCCTCCAGATGGATGTGAAAGCATTCCAGGAGAATAAATAGGACGTGAAACTAAAGGATTCAGAAACAAGGGAAGGAAACAGTAATCACGACAACGCTTCCACTAATTAGAAAAGAATACATATAGTCAATCCCAAATATGCAGTAATCGTGACATTTTATTGTGTAAACATCAGAAAAAAAAGTTATTAGTTCTCTTATTAAAGCAATTTCAAGCCTGAGGGAAAGACTGAAATTCTGGAGAATCACATGGCTCCAGGAAGATGGGCCTTAACAAAGAGTGAACTAAATCAGCTGTTGTGATTGCTGCCACCCAGACAGAGGCAGTGAAGAGGAATCTGAAGAGAGTGCTTTTCTGGAGAATGCTTGACATGCACGCACACACACACACACACACACACACACAGACGCTTACGTACTTACATTAGGAGCAACCACACACCGGTTTATAATCAGTTCAGGTCTGAAATGAAAGCTTGCATACTGCTGTGATTACACAGAAGGGGCAACAAAAAAAAAAAAAAAAGAATTGATGCTTAAGAGTGGACAATGCAAAGCCTGCTACGTTATGCCTGCTCTTGTATCACTTCTGCACAACTCAAACAACATGTGCCTATGCTGCACGGAATTACACCTCTGCATAGCAGTTTTCAGCCAATAGCTCTTCAAATGGCTTAGATGAAGAACGATGTTATTTAGTAGCAGTCAAAACCAACACCCATTAAAACGGCTTCAGAAAATGAGACTAAAATGCTACAGGTAAATAACCTTTTCCATCAGGCACTGCTGCCCGCGCTTACTGCCATTCATTCAAGAGAGGGGATCATTTGTAGAGATCTGCAACAGCAGGAATCACAGAAGGGCACACGCATCCACTTTGGGGAAAGTTCACTGAGGTGACAGCCCAGTGAAGGCAAGCAGAGCTAATGCTGCCCTGTGCTGCTCAGTGTGCCCCAGGCAGGCAGCGCTGCTAACAGCTTCTGTACTGGGGAGGATCAACAGGCACAGCAAGCTATGGCAGAGCAGCAGGGACAAATGGCTGGGGGACACAATCTCTAAAATTTTCACAGATGTTTGCAAAAAGCAATGCCTATCCTTATCCTGAAGCATTAAGCAAAACTTCTGTTATAGCCTTGAAGTCTTAAGACAGAGTTGGAAAACCACTAAGCATTGCCTCGTCACTTAGACAGAAGAATCACATGCTGCCTCCTGGGAAACCGTCTGAAGTTAACAGCATTAAGTCTCAGGTCAGCCTCAGCATTTTCATCGTTTGTTGTTATTGCTGTTCAATTTACTTATTACTGCAGAATATCCCGCGGGTTTCTTAGCACATGCTGATAAATATCTTCTTTTCTCAGTCTTTTTTATATTTAAAAACTCAATACACACACAACAAATTCCTTGTCTCAAGAACCTGATGGATGAACAGCAGTTATAAGCAGGAGCATATTTTTTCCATTAACTATCACTAAATTAAACAATAGATACCAAGTAAAAATAGAAAAAAAAAAAGGCATTGGTATACAAAACAGCAAGATTCTTCCCTCAAAATCCCTTCAAAGTGCATAATGAAATCAGTCACACTGCCACGGATTAAGGGGTCTTAGATTTTAAATACGCTGACAAACCACAACCAAACAATGCATCCAAACCCTCCACATTCAACCCAAGCCCAACCTCACCAAAGTCAGCCAGGCTCAAGCACACTCCAAGCTGGCACAACACGTCCCTGTTACCAGAAACGCGGCCGCACCCCACTCCCCTCAGCACCGTTTGTGCAGCACTGCGCCAGCATCTTCCTTGCCCTGCCCGCCCCATTGGGTGCACTTCGTCCCAGCACGGCACAGGCACCCACCTGTGCCTAGGATGAAGCAGCAGCGAGGGCCTGGGAGCAAACAGGACCGACTGTATTCTCCTATGCTGCAGCTGATCCGTGTCAGCGACACATTCACACCAAGTGGTTGGGTCCCAGTTGAAGTCCCATGGTGCTGGGCACAGGTCAAGGCCCAGGCAGCCCTGCTCTTCCCCCCAGGCACTTGGGTCCCATCGCTGCTTTCACAAAGCACCCAGTTCCAACCTCACCAGGAGCCAGCCCAGGGCATCATCAATTCAAAGTCATAGAATGAATCACAGAATGGTTTGGGTTGGAAGGAACCTTAAAGCACACCCAGTTCCAACCTCCTGCCATGGGCAAGATTGCCATTCACTAGATCTGGCTGCCCAGGGCCCCATCCAGCCTGGCTTCAAACACCCCCAAGGATGGGGCATCCACAACTCCTGGCAGCCCGTTCCAGCACCTCACCCCACTGAAGTCACCCTAAAGAAAAAGCCACTCATTGCCACCAGCTCAGCTCCACAGGCAGGCACTCCCAGCACAAGGGGTGAGCAGGAAACAGGCTGAAAGGTGGAACATCCAGTCGTGATCCACAGCTGATGCTGTGAAACAAACCTGTGTACTGCCCCATTTTATATTTAAATTTGCCACAGCAGCTCAGCGTGATGATTCTAATACATTTCTTTTTGAGTTCAAATGTCAGCATTTTTTAGAAAGCTAAGCAGCCACAGCCCACTTGGGCACAAGCAGCAAGAGGCGGAGCAGGCAGCTGCAGCAGCCAGCTTCACTCCTCATGGGCTGCAAACTGAAGTGTTACGCTAACATAGTAACCATACTTTCACCAGACATTCTTTTATGTATCACTGATTAAAGTGGCCCAGATTTTTTGCATAGTAAGAACACACATGCAATAAAACTAATACAGCCACATTGAATATTATTTCAATTGTAGCTTAACGTTTACAAGGAATTTAAACAATGGTTCAGGCAATTAAAGTGGTCTTGTAAACCTCTCTGCTGAGGAATGAATTTCAGACACCACTCAAAGAGTTGTATTGCTGAAACTGCAAGAGTCAGGGGACACAGAAGTGAATAATGCTGTTTGCAGGATCAGAACCCCTACAAAGCATGGATATCGCTGCTTCCAAGCTGATTTTTGAAAAGTAAATTATTATAAGTAGCAGTACAGACTGACTGTTAGAAATAACCCTGCTAACTTCCAAGCAGTTACATTTATTACTGCATTGTTAGATTTAAAAGGGACCCGTTCCCATGGCAGGTCAGTACATTTGTTTATACCCATCCAGTTAATAGAAGAAATAAATGCAATCATATCAACGTAGCAGACAAGAAGTATCAACCTTGCAGATCAAGAAAGCGGCGATCAAAGTGCAGATTCATACTGACATATCATTAAACCTGTCTTTGCCAGTGCCATCTATTTTCCTACAGTTTATGAAATTCTCCTTTCCTTACAAAGCTGGATTCTTCCACAGACTACCTATTAAGGACTGCACAACCCCTCTTTAGCCAAAGTTTCCTATATGATTAGAAAGCGTTCCAAGTTTCTCTGTAGGAACTATATTGAAATGAGAACAATTTATTTTGACTACAGCTAACCACCAGCATTCAAGACAAGACACCGAACTGGAAAGTGAGCAAAAAGCTATTTAACCAAATATAAATACAACTGCTGGAACGCTGTTTCAACAAGCATTTTCAAAGCATTCTTGATACACAGGCAAATAAACCCAAGGCTTCTCAGTCAAGAAATAATGCTCTTAATCACTTTCCATTTGCAATGCAGCGAATATTTTTGGACCTGAACTGGTGATTCACACTGATACTAATACACATTTCTTATTAAGCAGGCTTCAACACCGCCCGCAGGACGGCTGTGCTGCTTGGATGCACTTGCTAACTGAGGGAAGCAGACAGGGAGCCTTGCTGGCAGTTCTGCTGATGTAGACAAGCAAGCAGATCTGAATCTGGATTCACTGGATCTGAATGTTTCTTCATACCAACCCACTGTTAAAACAGCGATGAATATTTGGAAACGTAGTTTTTCATTTCCCTGAATGCCAATGTATTGCGGAGCCAGCAGTGTGGATAGAATGAGAGTCATACAGAATCACTTTTAATACTAACACCATTAAAGCAAGATAAAATACACATCCATACTTCTTGCTCGTTACACTAAATGCCACTTAGTCACTAACACTGTAAGTAAAAAAGCTAAGAGAAGATTTCAAATACTATTCAAAAGCCATGCAGAAAATAAAAAGGTTTTGTAATGTTTTAAGTATCAAACTGTAGTTGGCAACTTTTCCAACACTTACTTGCACTGATTCACTTTTCAACAGCGATTTCAGCCTCACAGACAGTAACAGCACAGTGTCATCTCCAACCGACTGCCCAGCAGCATTCCTAACCACTTCTCCTCGCGATCACCACCTCTTGTGCTTTGATACTGAGCAGGACGCAGAGACCACGAAGCCGAGAGAGCATCCCAGAGAGCCACGGCTCGGACAGAGAACTAAGCCAGACCGGTGCCGAACCCCCTTTCGACCTCTGTGATCCTCCACATCCACCCCTCCCGCTCTCACAGCGAAAGGACGGGGCCCAACGCGCTGCGGAGCGCGGCCGGGAGCCGGGAGCAGTGGCGGTGTGCCGGGAGCAGCGGCCCAGCGCTTGACAGCTGGCAGGGGACGACCCGTGGCAGCGTGCAGGCCGGGCGCGCACGGCCGCTCCCGCAGCCCGCTCCTGCCCTCGGCAGCCCCCGCCGCCAAGCCGGCCCGGCCGCCTCCGCTTTTGTTCCGAACCCGCTCCGCGCTCGCCCGGCCGCGCTCCCTCCTTCTCTGTCCGCAAGCGGCCCCCGGCCGCAGCCTCCGCCGCCCCGCCCGCCCCGCACCGCACCGCACCGCCGGCCCCGCACTCCGGCGAGGAAGGAGCGCGGCCCCGGCCGCAGGGCAGGGGAGAACGGAGCCGGCCGGGCACCCCGCGAGGCGCGGCCGGGGCAGGGACAGGAGCAGGGGCAGCGTCCGCACCCACCTCCGCCATGAGCCCGCGCCGGCCGCCGAGCCCAGGGCCGGGCCGCCCACCACGGGCGAGAGGCGGCCCCGCGTCCGCGGCGGGGAACGGCGGCGCCTCCCGACAGCGGCGGCGACAGGGCCTCGCTCTGGGCCGGGCTCTGCCGCACAACTTCCGGGGCACGGCGGGAACGCCTTCCGGGCCGGCCCGGCCGCGCCAAGCGCCGCACGGGCTCGCTGCGGCTCGCCTTAGGTCCCTCGGCCGGTGCCGGCTCGCAGGCCGACGGGCGCGGCGGGCCCGGGGCAAGGCGGCCTCGCGGTCCGCAACTGAACGTGAATGTCTCCGTACTTAAGTGTCACACACGCACAAACCGAACGCTTGGCCTGCAGTGACCTGCACAGAGCCCTCACCTTCCTCTGGGGTCGTGCTGGAAGCGCTTCTCTCCCGCTGCGTCCGCCTCCTGCAGTCCTATTCTGGCTCCAGGCCGCCCCACCGGGTAATGCCCAGCTCCCGGTTAGCTCACAGAGCCGCTCCGTGTGTCCTGCCTTCCTAGCAGTGCGTGACTGCTGTTTGGGCTGTTGCGGCCAACTGAAGTCTCTCGTCAGGGAGATGGGAGCACCTTGCCGTGACGGCTTCTCATCTTTTGTCCTCTCCTGACGGCAGCCGCAGCAGTGCTCCCCTACCCAGCTCCCACACCACCTGTACGCGTGTGGGAGCTGGAGAAGCTGAATGCCTTGCAGAGGTTTTCTCCAGCTGCACAAGCTGGAAAGGTGACGATGCCTGCAAGGGAGTGGGAACACAGCTGTGGTTTGGGGTTTGTGCCATAGCAGCTGTTGGCTGCTGTGCATGTGAGCCCGTGCTCTGAGATCTGGATGGAACAAGGATAGGAGATGAGATTTCGCTGTAGTTGGGTCATGTAATGTGAAGGCACTAGCAAACATGGTTATCTGACATGTTGTATGTGCTTTTGTCCCATAAATGTGGCATATCTCATGGGCTACAAAGCAACAAGCTGCTTTGAAGACAGACATCTGCAGCACTGATGTGTCCTTTAGATCCTTCGATATACAGATTTGCCTTTAAGTTGGCTGAGATCGGCTCAGCTGCTATTTCTGGTCTCAAACAGCAAGTCCACATCCATTCAAGTATTACTATATTGCAATTTTCCATAGCCTCCCCAGCAGTGTCTGGATAAGCAGTTAAAAAAGTCTGCACAGCTCTCTTCTGTTGGGTCTTTTATTTTCCTGCTCCTTCTAGCTCTCATCATGCCTTCACCTGCTCATGTAAGCAGCTGCATTTGAACTGTATGTTAAGTTTGGTTCCAGACTGGGTAGCACGTTGTCTCTTTGACAGTTAAGTTCTCCATCTTCTACTGTTTGCTGGTCTTATCTACAATCATTTTTCATCATCCCAACCTGAGATGATTGCATGTCCATCAAGATGCACTGGAGATGCTGTTCTTTCAAGGACTGAACATCTGCTTGCAGATATCTACAAATTATGAGCCAATGTTGCTTTAATTCTTTTGATGGCATCTTCAGTTCTGTTCTAGATCTCTCCAAACTTTCTTTTGCTCAGCTTTGAAATCAGAGACGATTTCTGTTTTTTCAAATATTTCATTATGCTGCTACTAATGCCACCTTTAAAGCTTCTCTGTAAGCAGCTGGCCCATAGCTAAAATTTGCATAGTTACTATTTTAGTAACTAAACATTTCAGTGTTTGCTTGGGCATTTCATATATGACCTTTTAATATACAGTGGCTACTGGAGGTGCTAAATACATGGTTTTCCATGGCAGCAGAATTCATCGTTCTCTAATTCATAACTAGTTTATTTAATTAAACGTTGAGTTAAATGTGTTATTTTTTAATACTACTTAGAACAACTCCTTTATTGATAATGTCACTTTCGCCCCAAATTAAAATTTTCAGGTGAACAACTCCTTTTTATTTAAAAACTAGGAGGCCATAGAAATATTTTGGAAAGACTCAGTCTTTGGAGAAGAAAGGAGATTGAACCACATCGGGTATGCTGTAGCTTGCGCTGCCAGCAGCTCTCATTTCACCATCCTAGTGTCTTTCAGTGTTGGTTCATAGACCCGTATCATTGCAGTTCCAGGACTGTTACAAGAAGGGACCAACACTGTGGGATTTATCATGGAATTTGGACTTAGCAGATTCTTGCTCTTGCCTGTAAACTGTACTAATTCAAGACTATTCAGTTCTATAATCAAGAGAGCAGCCCAATCACATGCAAAATTTTAACAGTAGATTTATCTCGTTAATAAATTTCTCCCTTACTCATCTTGTATTCTTAATGCCTTGGTCTGACAAAGAAGGAACTCCAAGGGAACTGAATGCCAGACTGTGTTTCTGGAGTGTCCTTTCATCTGTTGTTTAGAAATTCGTGGCAATAAACTTGTTAAGAGTATGAAGAGAAGAGTTTCTTCCTCAAAACAACTTTGGAATCTATCCCATTTCATGCACAATTTGTCTTCTCTAGTGGGAAGCCCTTTCTGATCAGTGCGAGATGTGTATAATTCAGCATCGATACTGATCAAAGCCTTAAAGTATTTTTGGAGATGGATGCTGATCCACATCCTAAATGTTTCACCTATAAATTGAAACGTAAGAGAGTAAACAGTTTCTCGTAAAAATAAAATTATAGCAACAGCCACATGACAAATCAGAGAATTCGCAGTCATTTTATTTTGCGAGGAAGAAGGCCTTTGATATTGCTATAGGCACCACCTAACTCAGCTGTAGGTGAAGACTGTTACATAATAGTGTCTTTCAGGGTTTGTGACTCAGCAGCAAAAGCATGTTCCTGGCTGAAATGCGGTACAGAAACTCGCTTTCTTTCTCTGTTGTAAGACGCTACCTAGGAGTGCAGTTTTATTCTACCAGTTCCAAAATCCATTTGACACCAACAAAAACTTATTTAAAAACAAACAAACAAACAAACAAAAAAAAACAAAACCAAAAAAACCAGAGTCTATAGCAAACATTTCAGGAGCTGGAAAACAGATTTACAAAGAGAGAGCGCGGGACTTATTGTGCTAGCTGAACAGAGTAACACTGGTCACATTCTGCCTCTCCTCATGTGTGGCATGCTAAGTAGAATGACCCTTTGTATGTCAAATCAAGAAGTTGTTGTTTTCTCAATCAAACAAAGCTCTTGCATACAGTAAGGGCCATATAGCAGCCACTTATGGCCTGATCTGCACTTCTTCAGAAAAGAACCCATTCCCATAGAGTTAATACTATTCTTTTTTTCAAAAGTACAAGTTTGAGCCAATAATTTAAGCCAGTAGTTCCTTGCTTCATTGAATATTTTCATCATTAGTTGCCAACATTTCAGTTAAAAATTTAAAAAAAAACTGAAATCCAATGGTAAATAAAGACATATTGCATCTGGAGAGTTTAATTCACATAATGAAACCTTTCCTGGAATGACTGCTGGAATCTGACAAATCTACTGTACTTATTCCTGTGACATTCAGGGAAGAGTGGAGCGGGAATTACACAGATCACCGTTGGTATTGCAGTTTGTTTTTCCTAAGGTGTATACTTTGGCTTCATCTTGTACACACATACCTCTGATACGGCTAAACGATTCATGAGCTCTAAGTAATGTGCTGTGATGGAGGTGATGCTTGTCACTGGGAGTGTTGATCTAAAGACTTTCACAGACAGAATCACAGAATCATTAAGGATAGAAAAGACCACTAAGATCATGAACTCCCACCATCAATGCAGCACCACCATACCCACTAAACTACGTTCCTCAGTGCCACAGTTGCCCTTTTCTTGAACACTTCCAGGGACGCTGACTCCACCACTTCCCTGGGTAGCCTGTTCCAATGACTCAGCAATCTTTCGGGGAATAAATTTTTCCTAATATCCAAACTGAACCTCCCCTAGCACAACAGGAGGCCATTCCCTCTCATTCTGTCACTGTTACCTGGAAGAAGAGGCCAACTCCCACCTTGACACAACCTCCTTTCAAGTCATTGTGGAGAGTGATCTGGTCTCCCCTGAGCCTTTTTTTTCTCCAGAGCAAACAATCCCAGATACTACAGTGAGCTGTAAAAACATAATTTTAAACTTACCTGATCTTATTTTAGGCTGAGCTTACTGGCTGAGATTTTATGTATTTTACTCCTTCAGATGCTGGATACTTAGCCCCTTGCCCATTCGAACATTGAAAGTCTCAAAGACATTATTACTGCGAGTGAAGCTGCCTTTTAGGCCTCCCAAGTTCTACAAATTCTGTTTGCTTCACAAGCGAATGTTCTGCTTAACTGAATTGAACTGTTTTCATTTCCCCCAACAAAGGCTGCCACATGCAGCTCCTGTAACTTCTTGCTGGCTGCTTCCCAGGAACAGCACCAATGTGCTGACTGCAGAATGTGTGCACGGCTGTTTCCTACTAGCCCGTGATGACCAAGTGGGATGTAAGTCTAACTCAAGCAAAAAAGCTACAGTATGTCACAATAACATTTGAGATCAGATTTCGTTGGTGAAAGCAGTGAAATTCCAAGTGAAGATTGTTGCTATGCCCTTCATTCATCCCCTGGTGTTGCAGAGTTTCAGGGCCTCAGAGCTGTGCACATTTAACTGAAGTTTGCACAAAACAGTGTTTGAAGAGCATCAATAAAATGTCAGATTTTTAAATATTAGGCAACTTGTGCAACTGCAAATTGACTCCCTTGTGAGCACAAAGTTGAGGGAATTAACTACGTGTTATCATGCTCAATTTTTGTAGTTTGGAAACCTTTCCTCACTCAGGACACGGAATGGATGCCTCTCACAGGAAAAGGCAGCTGGTTATTTTAAATCTCTGCATGCAGCAAGTGCCCTTTGCCTTATTTATTTATTCATTCAGTGAGTAACTACTTTGGTATTCTTAGGGCATTTGTCATTGTATTAGTTGATATGTCATTAGCATTAGTGGGATTACTTCTGCATTCCCTCTTCCAGAACTGCATGTTACTCACAGACGAGTGTGATTTAGGTGTGCGGGGATCTCGGTGCTGCACTGTGCAGCGTTGTGGCACTGATCATTAAAAGATCGTGCTTCTAGGTGGAGTTGGTGGTTCTCAATCCAGGTTTCCCACATGGTATGTGGCAGAGGCATGTGGAGGAAGGGGATTGCATGGGATCCAAACAAGAAGCTGGCTAAACTTCTCCCTGCAAGAGGCTGATGACTTTGTGCGACTACAGGCACAGTGCATGGATTTAGTGTCAAGGAATCTTGGAACATACTTCTTTGTTGCATCCCATGAGCAGGTATGGTGGCTGCTGCTGGAAAATTGGCAGAGGGACTGTGCACATTTGCCTTAGCTGCTACAGTGGGAATTTGGGAATGCTGCAAATTCGTGATGAGGACGCTGACAAATAGTCCATTTTACCAACTCCTCTATAAGGGAGGTGTTTCAATGCAGAGCGGGCTAGTAAGTACAGTTGCAATATTTACAGTGTCTCTCTTGATATCCTCAGAAGTTAAACTGAGTTGCAAAGAGCTGTATGGTCTACATGGAGTTTACTTCAGCACATTAGGTGCTTATGGGTACCACTTTATACAAGACATGAACATTGAGGGGTAGGAGAAACCTTCCTTTTCCTATAGTTCGGTAATTAGAAACCCCCAAACTCAGTCCTTAGGGAACATGGGTTTGATTTCATCCTCTATTTGTGAAAATATAAATTCCTATTTTCCTTCACTTGAGGGGTGCTATAACCATCATATGGTTATCACTGCTTCCTTAAACCTACCCACTGACATCATTCAGTTGTGACTGACTGCGCCCAGACCCTTAGGAGCAGGATTGGGTTGCTGGGAAGTACATTCTGAAGCAGTCACTGAAATGAGAATTCATGGAATGTAAGCACCTCATAGCTGGAAAGCAACTGGGTGAGGGTTTAAGGATCATAAATGTTCACTTTCAGTATCGGAGACCTCTGACTGATGTAGTCTTGTCTCAGGTCAAACAAGCAGATCAGTGACAGGGAGCTGGGGTGAGGCTTTGGCATATAGACAAGTACGTCAGACCATGGAAAAATCAACATCGTTTTTTGTAGATAGAAAAAGCTTTGTCACTATGAAGTCCTTTGACAAAATGAACAAACTGATAAACCAGGGTGATAAAGTGATTTCAAAAGAGCTTTTGGCACAATTCCACACCAATGCTGCTAAAGAAAGTTAGCAGTCACAGGTTCAGAGGGAGGGCTGCCTAGTGAATCGGTAACTAGCTGAAAAAGAAGGGTTAACGGGAAGCAACAAATAGTCATTTTTTACACTGCGGGAAAGTTACAATCAGACTCCCACAAGGATTCATGCTGGGGCCTGCACTGGTTGGCATGTTCAAAATGGTCTTGGAAGGAGAGCGAGTAAGGAAGCAGCACAGTTTGCTGCTGATGCAAAATCCCGTACAGTAGAGGAACATAAAGCTGACAGCAAGGAGCCGTGGAAGGATCCCATCCTGCTAAGCATGGGTGTTAAACTAGAGGCTGACATTCAGTCTCAGTAAATGAAAAGGGATGTATATGGGCAAAGCCAATCTTAATTATGAGTGTGTAGTTCTACAAGTGCTGTTACTGCAGAGGAAGGAGTTCTTAAGTTTCTCTGTAGGTGATTCTTTGGAAACTTCATTGTCAGCTGCAAGTAAAAAATGTCAGGAATTATTTGAAAGGGAAGACAGAATGGAACAAAGAGATGTTGTGACATCTCTGTGGGGATCAGTGGTATGGCCACATCACACAACAGCATAAACTTGGTTTTCCCATGTCAGGAAGAAGGTGAATACAGCACAGACAATGGTTTCTGTTTAAGGCATGATTACAAGCACTTGGATTTTTCAGACTGAAAAAGACAAAGTGGACAATGCCTGGGTGACTGAGGGAAAGTGACTGAATTGTAGAAAAAGGTGCGTTGTGGTAGGGAGCTGTTGCAAACTTCTAGCAAGTGGTAACAGGGGAAATAACAGGCAACTGGTTTAGAGCAACCAAAAGGCAGTGTCTTTTTCAGATGCTCCAGAATTAGAGCATGGATCTTTGCTTCCAGAACGTAAAGGCTAAAACTATCATTGCTTTAAAGAAAGGATTAAACTCGAAGGTGCTGTTGGCAGCTGGCAAATGGAACAAGGCAAGGGAAAAACTGCTGATGTATAGAGTTGAGCTTTTTTTTTATTTTTTTACTATGAAAGTAGTCAAGTGTTGGAAGAAGTTGCCCAGAGTTGTGCAGCCGGACGTGGTCCTGAGCAGTCTGCTCTGCTGCCTAGCCCTGCTTTGCGCAGCTGTGTGTACACTACTCCATACAGTATGTTCACGGACAGAGGTAGAATATTTTTGGTCTGTGTTAACTGATCCATGGTAAAACCCTGTGTAAAAACACAGCAGGGACAAGGCACTCTGGGGTATAGTGAGTAGGACACAGTGATGGGGGAAGAGCATAGCATGTGCTACCATGACACTTCATGCAGCTGTGCGAGCACATATTTTCCACTTCTGGATCAAGAAGGCTTGCAAAAAGATGTTCTTCATCTTCGTTTCCCTAGCTAGGGTCACTGCTTCTTAGTATTTGGGTTAAGATTTTCAGGTGATAAGATACCCCTGTGCTCTTTGTGGCTGTTTATGTTCAGCAACTGGCATGCATGGCATGAACAAACAATCCACACTATGAAAATACTCCAAACTGCCCATCACTGCTTTCCCCTGTAATAAGAACTTTTCTGTGTAAGATGCAGACCATGCTACAGCTCTGCAGCTGAACTCGGTGCATTCACAAACAGCACTTATGGAAGAAGCTGAGTCCTATAGTTTTAAAGCACAAATGCACTTTAATTTTTATTCAGGCCTGCCTGCAATTAAGTTGAAGGGTTTGTATGTCTGCTAGTCTATATGTGGGTAGAAAGGCAGTGAGGTTAAGATAATAGGCTTAAAATGTACTCTCAGAAAGCATTTAAAACCACAGTAGGGTGTGATTGTATGCAAATAAGTATTTTTGCAATAGCAGATTAAGCACCTTATGGAATTTGTATGGAAAGCTGCATGCTTGTACATGATGCAAAGTATGATTAAGCACCGGTGTGTGGAGTTTTTGCCTTCGGTAAAAAAACATTAAGGCAGATTTAAATCAATCATTGGTTTTCGCAGTCCTTACACAGCATAAGCTGTAAGTTATGAATGATGATTATTATTAGAGAGAAAATGTTAAAAATAACACTTTTTTTTTCCCCTTTGGGTCTGCATCCTTAAACTGTATGTCCTGCTGTGGTTGCTAGTCCAGAAAAAGCATTGTAGTTGCAGAAGGTCTCTACCATAGGATGACAACGCAGAGGATCTGCAATAAGGAGAAAAGAAAACTGGTGAACTGATGTCTTCCTAGCGCAGCTGTTCCGGTGTGCATTTTGCCATCAGCTTACAGAATGTCGTACAGAGTGGTTTTTACAGGACCCCCTAGAGCACCTTTTTGATGCTTTTCATGAATTGATGGATTTATTGTTCCAAGTTCTGGGTCTGCTATTTTTTTTTCATGCTCAGGGATCATTAAAATGGCTGACATGCAGCAAAATCAGATCTAATTGTGTTTGTTTCCATCCAGTATTTTTCCTATCTGGGTAGAACAGATACATACATTTGTTTGAGTCAATCTTGATGTAAATATTGAAGTAACTTGGCCCCACACTGCTGTTGTGCATTTTCCCTGGGGTGGATATATTACTTAATGCAAGAAATAAAAACTTCTCTGAAGAAGTTAAATAGTCAAGTTGAAAACTAAAGAAACGCACTCTCCTTCTGCCTTTCCAAACAGCTCTGCCTGCTCAGCATTAAACGTGCAGATGGAACCCGAGCTCACCCTGGCAGGGTTATTCTCCTTTCCTACCTCTTAATCATAATTTGTTAGTGAAAGCAGTGGTCAGAGAAAGTGCAAGATCAACAGTTCTGAGCGCTGGTGCTGCAGGCTTTGCTCTCCTTCATCCCACGTACTCTGAAAGCACAACTCAAATTGAGTGAAGAGCAGAGCATTGGGATTGAGAGAGACAGAAGGAAGTCAGAGGACTGCGGAGGGTCCCACCCTGCTCAAGAGAGAGCTCCATTACTGAAACCACTGCCAAACTGCTGATCAGAGCCTAAGTTGAAGAAAAACGTCAATGCCAGTTTTATTGTTATTATTTATTTATCCCCACTGTACGAGGAGTAGGCTCCTTCAAGACAGTGAAAACCTTCGAACCAATGTGTTCAGAAACCACTACATGAGGGCACTGGGCCACCTGAGGTGAACAACCACTCCAGCCCTCAAAAAAATAACTTAAAAAACAGAGCCAAGACAGTCAGCGTAGGATAACACTGGGTGTGTTTCCTCAGAAGAGGCGCAGCACAAGAATGGATGAAGTATGGCAAAGCAGAATTATTGGTAATAGGGTGATAAAGGTGCACGTGCAGTGCCTCACTCACAGCCAGTGTATTATTTTTCACCTTTTGAACTGCCAAAATTTGCACATGAAACTAGTATAAGCAAACTACATAATTGCTCAAAACATGGGAAATAAAAGTAGATTTTATTTAGTTAATTTAATGTTTTTTTAAGTAATAATTATTTTAGCAGAAATAATTATATTTCCCTTCAATTACTTATCACAACATGATTTTAGGCCAAATCAGGGACAGGATCAAAATATACACCACAGAAGAAGATCAGAAATATACACCACACATAGAAGAACGTGTGCAAAAGAACCTGGAGGATGGAGTCTATAGAATTCTTCCCAGGATGGCCTGGCTCAGGTGGGACCAGCTAACTGCTATAGGGAGATGCTCAACGCTTCTGCTTGTTCATCCATACTGCCTCATAGTAGGAGAGAAGGATGACAGAACGGCTTTTGCTTTAACAAGGCATGAAAAAAAATGACTTGCTTTTATATTAAAGAGCCCTAAAGAAATAGATCTTCCAGCTGAAGTGAAAAAAGTTAAAGTCCATGAGACTTTGACTCTTGGGGAAGTTCATCCCACTGTTAAGAAAGCTTGAGCTCCCTTGTGGCAGAAGAACTGGGCTGGTAACTGTTGCCTACAGTGATCTGTGGTGTTTTTTTTCCTTCTCTGTCATTCCACCATCCCTCCTTGAGTTGGTTCAAGGAGTTGCTGGTGTCAGCACTCAGGGCAGGCAGCATATCCTCATCTTAGTTTAAGATCCACTTGTCAGTGCAAACCTCTGTGTGCCAACCTGAGCTGTTTGGTTTTTTTGTTCTACATTCAGAATTGGTTGATGCAGGATTATTTTGTCCAAGTAATGAAGTGAGATGCTTAGAGCTTCTGTTCTGACATTTTCTTCCCAAGGTGACTCGCTACTGTATCAAACAACTGCACATCTTCTCCAAGTCATTTTGATACAAATGGGAGCTTGTCAGAGAATTTGGGCTAAAGTCTTGATTTCTTTTTTAAAACCAGAAGAACAATCTTCATTCCAGTAACTTCTGGGAATACTATTTTTTTTAAAAAAAAGAAACCTACTTTTTTAAAGGTAGTGAAACCTATAGCACAGCAGTCACTTCACTTACCCACTCCAAACAGGCTGAGTTAAAATCAAAGAATCATGTGAGTTGGAAGGGACCCTTAAAGGTCACCTAGACCAACTCCCCTGCAATGAACAGGGATACCCATAGCTACATCAGGTTGCTCAGAGCACTCCCAGCCTGACCTAGAGCGTCTCCAAGGATGGGGCCTCCACCACCTCGCTAGGCAGCCCGTTCCAGTGCCTCACCACCCTTATTGTAAAAAACTTCTTCCTTATGTCCATTCTAAATCTCCCCTTTGTTAGTTTGAAACCATTTCCCCTTGTCCTATCACAACAGACCCTGCTAAAGAGTCTGTCCTTTCTTACAGCCCCCCTTTAGAATACTGAAAGGCCACACACAGGTCTCCCCTGAGACTTCTCTTCCCCAGGCTGAACAGCCCCAGCCCTCTCATACTGTTGCCCCAGAAGGATTTGAACTGCGCTAAATGCTTCTTCAGATCAAAGTGAGTGCAAGCAATAACCTTAGAGCTGAAGGACACCACTTACAGTTCAAGTACAGCTCTAGCAATTTATTACACTACCCATCCTATACTGGCCATTTAGATTGCAGTCTCCAGGCCTGGAACCATGCCTGCGCGCTTTGCATGTGCACCATGCAGTATTCTCAGGGTGCTATGTAAATAATAATATAGCAGCAGAGAAGGGAATTGTTCCCAGTGGAGCAATCCACAACTGAGCAAACCTTTCAGATATAATGGAACAAAGCCAGCATTACTTCAAAAACTTTTTTTTTTTTTTAAGACAAAGTCAGTCAAATGCTTAATTTAAAAATCCCACTCAATTGCTTTGATCTTATCAGATGCAATATCTGTAAGTTCATTTAATAAGGCACTCATGCATTTTATCTTTATGCTTAATTTAAATATGAGA
Organism: Numida meleagris; assembly: GCF_002078875.1. Classification (NCBI taxonomy): domain Eukaryota; kingdom Metazoa; phylum Chordata; class Aves; order Galliformes; family Numididae; genus Numida; species Numida meleagris. Next base: position 35,865,328 of record NC_034409.1, on the reverse strand, counting down.
AGCAAACACACTTTATATAGTTGTTATTCTCCAATTACTACAAAAGCTTCTTAGAATCTTTGATCATGAGAATGTTATTTCAAATCCAGTTCTGCTCCACAATTACTAAATCTCTTCACTGAAGTTAGTTTGGATGCAATTCTGGCCCAACAGGAGTGAGCTGCAGGCAGCCTTTGGGAAGCTGAACGACTGTGGGAGAGCAAAGAGATCACAGTGCACCAAGTAACTGAGTTGATTTATTTGTCAGTGGTATTTTTTTAAAGCATAAATTCCAACCAGTGCTGTAATGATAGCAAGTTAGTGTCTAACACAGTGATATAATGATGATTTACTGTTAGATACAGATTACAGTATGTTACTATTATTAAGAAAACCCTAGATTGATGAATTTTGTTTCTGTATCAGAGCCACTTCAGTAGAGGTTCAGCCACCGGGGTTGGGTATTTTTTGCACAGGGTGACACAGGTATAATGGCTATCAACCAAGCACAGTGCACCACTTATCTATGAGTGTTAGATGACTACAAAATGTATTCAGATTTGTTGCACAAAACATCTCAGGATTCAGGTAAAGCTGAAGCTAGCAGACTATACTGTCAGATAAAACTCAGATTAACAGTAGCAACAAAACCAAGTTATTTTTGTCTTACAGACTTTTTTTTTTTAAACTGTCAAGAGTGATAAAGGAGCTGTTGCACAGAACTGGTGAGGGAGGAGGAACTTACGAAGGGCAGCTCTTTGGGTAAATGTACAAAATACACTACAGGAAAATGCAAAGTCCATGTGAGAGCATACAACAGCAATGGCTGGATGGCAAACAGAAAAAAAAAAATGTTTCTTTAAATTTACACATAGGTGGCTACCAGGCTTCTGAGAGCTTGAGCTTAATCCTTGTAAAGGAATGCTGTAAAGTCTGCCTATAGTGACATATAAAACATTACTGAAGTAAGTGGCCTTTCATCTGAAAATGTGACTTTTCCATTTACTGATTTACTACCTCCAACCACCGGAGGTCTGACTGAAACCCACCCATTTCACAAGTTGAAAGTCAGGTTGTCTCAGTGAAGCATGAACCATTTCCAGCTTCAAATGCATAGGCAGGACACCGTGAGCATCCAGTACCACATAGGATCGGATTAGACTATAAACAAACTTAATTAAATTTCACTTTTTAGACAATGAAACCATGAAAGGTTTTACCGCTTCTCCATTTTAAAAATGCACACACTGTGTCAACCTGTTCCGAGAATGCAACACAAGCTCATACAAAGTAACTTAATCATCTTTACAGTAATGACTTTGTTCCTGTCTTTTATCCTCGATGAAACAAAACCAAAAAACAACACTAGAAAGAATTCACAGCCTTAGAAATACATCTTCTCTATCCTCAGTAAAAGCACAAGAACTAGGACTCCTTGCTTGTTAATAAAAAGTAAGCAAAACTTGAAACACAGTTTAATTAATACAGCTAGATCACAGTAGCTGTTTAAGATTACAAACAGATTTTTGACTGCAAAATACTGTAGAATGAGTCTAGCAGGAAGCAGGACTAACAAACAGAGCAGTGATGAGATACTCAGAGCATCAAGTGCTATCCCAAAAGCAGACGTGCTACCTGAGGCCCAGCAGTCGGCTGTGTACCAGAGCTGTTTTGCACACTATTGACATTGCCCACAGCACGTCTGTCAATGGCTCAATGTCTGGATGGAGATCAGTGACAAGTGGCATCCCTCAGGATTAAGTACTGGGACCAGTACTCTTTAACATTTTCATCAATGACATTGACAGTGGGATCGGGTGCACTCTCAGCACGTTTGTGAATGACACCAAGCTGTGTGGTGCAGTTGACACACCCGAGGGATGGGATACCATCCAGATGGACCCAGACAGGCTCCAGCAGTGGGCCCAGGAGAACCTCACGAGGCTCAACAAATCCAAGTGCAAGGTTTGGCAGCTGGGTTGTGGTAACACCCCCTCCTCCCCCCCCCCATCAGTACAAGCTGGAGGTTGTAAGGATGGAGCACAGCCCTGCTGAAAATGCCCTGGGGGTACGGGTGGATGGGACACTGGACATGAGCCAGCAACATGCCCTCGCAGCCCAGAAAGCCAAACATATCCTGGGCTGCAGCAAAAGAAGCGTGGCCAGCAGGGCGAGGGAGATTATCCTGCCTCTCTGCCCTGCACTGGTGAGACCTCACCTGGAGTACTGCATCCAAATGTGGAGTGCATGCAGAGGAGAGCCACGAAAATGATCCAAGGGATGGAACACCTCCCTGTGGGGAGGGGCTGAGAGAGCTGGGGCTGTTCAGCCTGGAGAAGAGAAGGCTCCGGGAGACCTGAGTGTGGCCTTTCAGTATCTAAAATGTACTGTAAGAAGGAAGGGGACAGACCCTTCAGCAGGGCCCTTTGTGATAGGACAAGAGGAAATGGCTTCAAACTAACAGAAGGGAGATTTAGAATGGACATAAGAGGTTTTTTTTACAGTAAGGGTGGTGAGGCACTGGACCAGGTTGCCCAGCGAGGTGGTGGAGGCCCCATCCTTGGAGACACTCTAGGTCAGGCTGGGGGTGCTCTGAGCAACCTGATATAGCTGTAGGTGTCCCTGCTCATTGCAGGGAGTTGGTCTAGATGACCTTCATGGGTCCCTTCCAACTCAAACGATTCTATGATTGCGCGATCCTTTCAGTGACCAGGGCAACAGTAGCCCTCACCTAACACTGCAGCTCCTGGCTGGTGTCACATTCATTTACTGAGGATCTAACCCTCTTCTAAGGATACCTACCCAGTAGAGATTGCAACAGTTTCACCTTTAAAAAGAAAAATGTTAGGTTTTAGTTTTCCTATGCCTGTTCCCTGTCCCACTCCAGAGGCCTCATGCAGATCTGACTCTCTATGCTACTGCAAATAGCAGTGATGGAGAATACCATCTTGACCTCATGGTTATGAAGCTGTACAAAACATGGAATGAAGTTTCAGTCTTCCTCAGGAAATTTTATTCTAGTTTAGAGGTTGAATACTCTAACTGCTATATGGCCTTCCTTATAGAAACTAGACAATAACATCTACAGTTAACCATATGTCCCTTAAACCTAACTTTTAAAGATTCTTCATGTTAGCTACAGAGAGTTCAAGTAGTTTATGACCTGAATTGAGCTTTAGGTGGGACACAGTCATCACTCTGGTCAGGACAGTGATTAAAGCAAAAATTACCTGGATTATTGCTTTAACAAGCATAGGCACGAATAGAGTATAAAATAAAATGCGAGATTTGCCAAGCATTGCAGAACTAGACACTGAAGAATGTATTGATCTCTTCAGGTAGAAGTACTGACAAAGCAGTCACCAGTGGATCAGATTAAAATTGTTTCTGTCCTAAATGACAGAATTCCAACAGCTGTGAGAATAAAAAAGTGCCAGCCACTTATTTAACATATGAGCACCCTATGAAGTATAGTAATTACCAAGGAGGAAAAGGGCAAATACTACATATTCCAATGCTAATGAGTTCTTTTGGTGGCTTAATCTCTCGGCTTTCAAGAGGTTTTTCCTCTGAAAGTTGGTCAGGTGCACAGGCAAAATAGTATTCCATCCGAAACTCACATGATTTCACATTTTTGCTTAAACTGTTTTAAAACAGAAATACTTTGAATGTAGTATAAATGAATGTTTAAACAAATCCCAATTAGTTACAACAAGGTGCAAACATAACAAGAATTTCTCATTGTTTCTATTCTTTTTGTCATCCTAATACCCAATTCTTCTCATACTTAATCTATCCTTCCCTACTGCACTCAGGAATATCAAAACTTCCAACATACTGATAAGAAAAATGTTCAGGCACAGTATTCACTAAGCAATGACTAGTGATGGAAGTCTACTAACACTGTTAAGTTTAAAAAATAATGACACGTACTTGTGGAAAGACCAGCAGTTTTGAGCCTGCTATTGAGTGCAACTGAAGTATGTAATCCAGATTACCTGGCAGGTTCTTTTTCATTCCTATTATCACACAGTCTCGGCCAAGAAGGAAAAAGCTAAAAAAAAAAAGTTAAAAACCACTAGTAAACAAAACCAGATAGATTCTGAATTTTAAAAATGGATTCCTGTACCAAATGAACAAAAATTGCAAACAGTAGCACTTCTTTTTTCTTCCTATCTCAGTACGTTTGATTTGCTGTTGAACAGTTTCATAAACTGCAAGAGAGAAACAGGTCATCTCTACGGAAAGCAGTACCCGTGTTTTGACCAAATGAGATCAACCAGCGCTCCCTCAGACCTGCCAGAATCCCGGTAATTAAAAGGCTGGTGAGACCAGAGAGCGCTTTGCAAAGAGCTGCCACCTGGCGTTTGGAAAACAGCCTGGAATGCTTTTATATCTACAGTCCAACCAAGAAAAAAAACCTGTGGTGCATTCAATATGAGTCATCCTAAATGCATTGCTAGCAGAAGCGTCTTTTGGTGCGTGTTATTACCAGCATCTGTCTAGAAAGAGGAGGAACAGGGTGATGGTGTTCCTTCCAGTCTCACATCTAGCAACCACAAAAGTAAACCTGAATTGAAAGGAATGTCCCAGGCACAGCCGTGTACGGCTCCACAGTCTGATCATAAACCACAACATGGCAAATCCAAAGGTGAAGGAAAGAGGTGAGTTATAGGAGAGACTGAGCTAGGTTTAAAAATAAACCCAAGGAACAGGAATTGAAAAAGACCAGGTATTTCTTCAATACTTGAAAAATACTAGGCGTTTACCGGTGGTTACTGGTGGCTAGGCAGTCAGGGTTTCACATGACCATAAGGACTATCCATATGTCCTAACTAAAATACTTGCAAAACACCCTTGTCTATGGCAGAAGTGACAGAGACAGTAACTACGAGTCACGTATGTTTAATGCCTGAAGCAGAACGTTCCTCATTGGTGAAAATGGTAACACTCAGGACATAAACTCAATAGCCCATGTTTTACTTTTACCCAACAAAGGGTTAGTTCAATGGGAGCCTAAAGCTTTAATTGGACAAATTACTGTGCAACTGAGTAATCAAACTGTGCCTATAGCACGATGAGGGATTTTTTCCTTCTTTTGCAAAGCAAGCTTAAATATACCTCTGTTTCTTAATAATAACTCAGGATTAAAACAGTCTGAAGTTATTCTCAACAATAAGCACCGCAGTTAAAAACTCTGGCAAGCACAAATTCTATTTGCCTGGAGTCACATCTTCCTGTGGCTGCAAAAATACAGCTTGGTGTAGTGTTTGTTTTCCTTCAAGGCAGCAGAGGTCAAACTCAACTGTGTCCACACAGGCGTCCCACTCTGTTTCAGCTCTAGTAACTTTGAAATGCTGCTTGCTACGGCGTCACTGCTATACTGGGCACTTACTGTGTACACACACACAATCTCAGGTGTGTGCATGAACACCACTTGTAGTGGCAGAATACATAGACACAGGTGCAAACATAACCCTGCCCAGTAATGAACCACGCAGTTGCTCATTACAATAGGTTTATTTATCAAATAGAGGGATGGATGTGCTTTTTTCACATTGTATTGTCAAGACCAAACCCTAAAACTCTTAATTCTGATATTTTTTCTCCCCATAATTATTATTTCCTAATATAGGGCTTGATCATCTTCTCAGTATCCAAAGAAAGTATTTTCTAAGGAGAACATAGATAAGGAAATCTGTGAAGCACAAAGATTTTTGCTGTTTTCTGTCAACAGTGACTATTCAGAATGAGGCAGTTACCAGAACTATTTTCTTGCCTTAGTATTGACTGGGGAATGACTACTGTGTAATCTTTACAGGAGAGAAAAAAAAAATACCGAAAAGTAGAAAACTCAAAGAAAAAAACACCAACCACAAACAAAAATGACATCCGTGGTCCAGCATGTTGATGGCTACCAACAGTGGAGCCGAAATCTTTGCTTCTGCAAAGCTGGCTGCTGAAGCTGGTTAAAGGATGTTATTAAGCACAGCTTCAAAGATACATTCCATTCCTTTCCAGTCCATTCAGCACTGCTGCAGCACTCTGGATGTTCAGATCTGTTTCGTTAGTCAAAGCTCCTACAGAACATATCTGATATTCCATTTGAGTTACTCCGCATTAATATTATTTAAACTCATAAATACAAAGATAATAACATTGCATACAATCTGGAATCACCAAAACTGTGCCTCCCACTCTTATTTTTGTTTCATCATGCACAAATGGATCTTAAAAGCAGGTCCATTCGGGAAATACAATAAGTCTGCAAGAAGCCAAGGGAATAAACTCAAAAGATCTCAGTTCATGATAGCCCAAGTACATGTTTGTCCCCCAGAATCTGCTACTTTTGATAGCAAGAGATGAGAATGCAGCCCAAGAGGCTTTTGGTCAGCCTCAGTCAGTATGGTGCTACTCACACTGTAAGCTTCAGAAATTACCTCAGCCTTGTTCGATAGCTATAAATTATAGTAATTTTTACAGTTCTAATAATGCCCCTTGATACCAAACCGATGAAGAATTCCACAGATCTTCAACTGTCCTGAAGTTGTCATTTCATTCATTTAGCAACATTTTTCCAGTCTGACTTCTTATGATTGCCAATGAGCGTATTTAAAATTGTCAGTTAAAATTCCTCAGCCTGCAGAAGCAATCAAAACAAACACCTTGAATAACACGAAGCATCATAAAAGAAAACTATTCAAATATTTTTCACTTTCCGCTGAAATGGATTCTTCCAGCCTTAAAATGTATAATATACCGTGGCCCACAGAAGTCTTATATTCAATCCACGCTTCCAAAAATGGCACAGTCTGCTCTTGTAGCGATAAGCAGGACTAACGTGATGAAAATAGCATTACAAAAGGTGGAAGGAAAATACAGCGCTCACCCGAATCGGAAGATTTGGGGCTCGCAGGAAAAGGCTCCCACCAAGGAGGGATCTCCTTGAAGAGATCCTTCCTCAGGGGCAGTCAGCCCTTAAATGAGGCCTAAGAGGGGTGGAGCCAGGCTCCAACCCTTCTGGTTGCACAGGTGAATTGCCTTCACCTGTGCTCCCAGGGCTGACTAGGTCTTTCCTCTAGGTGCTCAATCAGTGGTTCAGGCCATGACTCAGCAGTTCCCATACAGCTCTGCTGTGGCTGTCTAGCACATTCTTTCTCAGCTACTACTTAAAAGCAGATTTAATTAATAAACCAAACTTAAAAGACAACTAACTTTGTTAACAAGGATCCTCCGATAGCAATAGCTTGGCTACCAGTTTCTCTATTTGTCAAAGTCAGTTCTAGCCTCAGAAGACAGCCTCTAACAAAAAGCAGGTGGGAATTAAAAACGTCCTCCGTACCCAAGTGTAGCGATGGGAAAGATCAACACGTTGGAAAGGGCATTACAGAATAGGTGGAAGGACTGGCACGATAGCAAGGTGCTACAAAGGAAGGGAAGAAAATCACTCACCTGTATCAGAAGATTCTGGGTTCGCTGGGAAAAGCTACCACCAAGGAAGGATCCCCAGAAAAAGATCCTTCCTCAGGGGCAGTCAGCCCTTAAGTGAGGCCTAAGAGGGGTGGATCCAGGCTCCAGCCCTCCTGGTCACACAGTGAATTGCCTTCACCTGTGCTCCCAGGGCTGGCTGGGTCTTTCCTCCAGGTAAGGAAATCAGTGGTTCAGGCTGTGACTCAGCAGTTCCCATACACCAAGCAAAGCAAACTTGTCTTTCATTTATGTTTTTAATAAGCATACTGATCAGAGTGCTCTAGAGACAGTGTATTGATACTCACCTACAATGTTTGGAAAATGGTACAAGAAAATTGTCTGTGGCTGATAACCATAGTTGTTCTCTGTGATCAGCAGCAATGGCAGTTAAGAGTGTGAGAAAAATTGGTCTGCAGCGCCAGGAGGGATTTGTGTGGGTGCCACTAGTACAAGCTGCCCCATCCTCTCTGACTCAACATGTCCAATTTTAACAGCTGCTGTTCTTTATGAAGCCTCCACATTGAGTTCATATTGTTACAACTATTTCAGTTCTGAATCTTTACCAAATCATGTTAAATGCTAATGATCAAGTGTTTCAAACCAGTGCTTTGTTCTCAAAGCATTAATAATATTGATTTCTATAGAAGAAGGGGATGAAGTTTGTACAAGTGAAAGCAGATGCAGGGCTAGAATCTCCTGAGAAAGAAGTTATTAAAAATGCTATTTTCCTCATTTTATGAAGTTTTTTTTTTTTTTGTTCTGCCAATAACAGACGTGCAGAGATTAGTGTAACTAGACTTAAGCACCTTGAATACCATTACATTTCAACCTCTGACTTAAATCAGGATTGGCTATTTACAATGATACTTAAAGCCCAAACTGGATAGAGACAAAAAAAAAAAACATTAAAAAAAAACCTGCATGTTTTATTTTCAGCTTTTAAAACTTTAAAGTTGCAGTAGAAAAAGTAAAAAACAAAACAAAACAAGAACAGTGAACAGTGGTGTTCTGTAAACTAACACAGGACCTAATACAAAATGTTCCTGTACCACTTAGATGCAGTCAATACAAGTAGCCATCTGGTCTCCAAGTCTCTACGATCCCTTCTCCTGGAAACAGACCAGTACATACCCATAGATTTTAACTGCAAAATGAGGATACATTCATTCTTGTTTTCTCCCATTTATAAAAAGTCAATTGCCACACACTTCAGTCATTTGCAAACAAAATTCATAGAGTCTCTGTTACAGAATTGGAGAGAACACATACAGCTCCGTGACTGAAGTCCTACAACTCCATGACTGAAGTCCTTTCATTCTAAGTGTAGGCCCATATCAAGTCAACACTCGTCACATATCTTTAGACTGATCATCTTCTTCAAGTTTTCTGATTTCACTCTTTAAACAGTTGATGGTTTCACGACTTGCTTTTAATCTTTCTTTAAGCTCAGCAATTTCAAAACTGGTTTTCTTTTTGGCAGCTTCCAGCTTTTCCCTGGTTTTTACTTCAAGATCTGCAACTGTGATGGCGATAAAGAAATACAAATTATTTTTAATAATTTCAACTTTTCTTTATATACGTAACAGTAATTTGGAAAGCATGGGTCCTGAAAAAATACAAAACAATTACTTTTAATCTTACAGATTCAACAACAGTAGTAAAAATGATAACTGGAAAAAAAATTGGAATTAAGGAAGAAGAAAAGTTTGATGACCTCGTTCAGTCCATCAGTTTTGTGGTTGAAACAATGTGGTTCACAGCACCATTTGCCAGAGCGAAAAACAAAAACTACAACAAAGAAAAACAACAAAACCCCAAGAAGTAAAGATGAGGTGAAAAAAATCTGAACAGGTAACAGCAAAAGAAACAGGAGATTACGGAGAACTACAAATAATTTCTGCACTGTGCTTTTCCAAGCACTGTAATGCTTTTTCTATTCCTCTAATTGTAGTTTGATTCTATGTAGCTAACAGATTCAGGGAGCTGCCTTTGCTTTCACAACCATCTGAATGGGGATGGAGCATCTGACTGAGTTGGCTTTTTTATTCTTTTTTGGATGATGCACAACTTCTGAGACAGTGCAAAGCCAACAAATCTTCCTCAGTTATGGATCCCTCCAGATCCCACACATTTCAGACTTTTGGACCGTGCAATTCAGTGTGGAAGTATAATCTTTGCTTGCAGTTCACATCTTCATAAAACAAAGCAAACTATCTCAAATAAAGCAGCCTGCATTTACTCGAATTCATTTCAAATATGGTAAACTAGGCATCAATCATGCCATCACGGATAATACTAAGCTATTCATGCCACCACTGCTAGTACCAAGCTATTCAAAATTCCCTTTTCTCTTTTAGCAGGCATAAAGATCTAAAAACCTTTAAAGTTCTCTAATAAGTGTTAATAACGGTAAATGTTAATGCTAATTTAGTGCAAAAACATCACTTCCTAGCAGCAGCCAAACCCATTGTATGATCACATCCCACAGAAAACATTAGTAGTAAACGACAGTTGTTGAACATATTCTCATTTTGCACTTACACTCTGTTTCATGCTTGTAAGCACCGAGCGTCAGCTGACGGGACGTTGTTAACAGTTGCTGCATCATGGCAGTAGGATCTTGAAATATCTAAGGAAGGACAAAAACACACAGCATCACTAATACTTCTCTAAATAAAGTAAGGCTCAGTTTACATGCAAATTTTCGTACCATTTCATCATAGAATTCAGAAACTACAGTTTTCTTTCCCAGGATTGCATTGGTGTCAGACTGAAACAGCTTCAGCAAGTGATACAGGGTTACCTAGATACAAAGACAGAGTGTTATCAGCTTGACAACTGTAGGGAAATTTTCCTAGATACAAAACAGTAGTAGCTGTTCTTACTAAACAGCTGTATAAGATTTTAAATGCTTTTAGGAATACAAAAATAAACATCATACAACATCAGCAGAGTTACTTAAATTCAGTATTCGTTATTAAACATACCCGCTATAAATGCTGCTTGACATCTTGAAACTGTCTGGGCAAGTGCTTTAGAATAGATGCACAAGAACTACCATTAAGACCCTCTCTAAAGCATTTCCAAACAAAGGAGATGATTTAGTTCGGAGCAAGTTTGCCAATAAATCAGTTTGAGGATGGTTTCCACAGCCTTATTATCGCTGTCGTTCAGGTGTGGCACAACGTGTTCCTGCATCGCTAAGCGCCAGAGAAGCCAAGAACAGCCAAAACCCTCCTGAAAGCCGCGGCCTGCAGCACTGCACAGAAACAGGCAAACGCGGGCACCCACTGAACGAATACACAATGCATTTCCTGGAAAGTGAGCTCCATCAGCTCCACAGCCGGCAGGACTTCCACTGGCAGCACGAAGCACCCCAGCCCCGGGCCACCAGAGTGATGGAAGCGCTGTCAGAAGCTCAGCGTACTTACAGGTCGCTCGTTTGGGTCAATGAAAAATATCTTGATGATGATTTCAAATTCTCCCCAGCCCGTTTCGGTGATCTCGTACGGTGGCTTGGTAACGACTGCAGCAGGAAACAGAGGTGAGGGCGATCAGCCTCCCCGGGACCGAGCGGAGCAAACGCCCCGGCACAACACCCACCTCGGAGAGGATTCCCGTAGCTTTCGTGCAGCTTGAACTGGATTTTTTTCACGTAGGCGGACATGTCCTAGCAGAGAAGCGGGCTGAGTCCCACACGCGCACCTAGGCGCGGTGCTGACGGCGCACCCGCTTCGAGAGCGGCGGCCGACGCGCTCGGGCCCTACCTCGTTTCTGTAGGGCTTCACGTAAACCGTCCACTGATGCGTGTGCCCGTCCTCCTCTCTCTTCTTCCCGAAGTACCGCGCCACGTTCCCGTACACTATCGGCTTCACGATGGTGACGCCCTTGCGCGGGAGAGAAGAGAAGCGGCAGGCGGCGAGAAGCGCGCCTGTAAGCGCCGCACCAGCCCGAGCCGGGCGGGCCGGCAGAGGCCCCGGCACCCGCCGGACAGCCCCGCGCCCGCTCCGCCCCGTCCCTCCGCCCGCGTCGCACCTTCACCCTGCCCCCGGAGTCAGGCCCGAACTCAGCCATTCTCTTGAACATATTGCACCGGAGGGGGCGCCGCCCGCAGCCGCGCCGCGCTCAGCTCCCGCCCCGGCCCGGCCCGGCCCCGCCGCAGCGCAGCGTAGCGCAGGGCAGCGTACAGCCCCACAGCCCCGGCGCCCGCACCGCGTCACGGGGGCGGGGCGGCACCGTCACGGGGCCCCGGTTGGCCGCGAGCTCCCGCCCAGCCCCCCGCGCCGCCCCGCCCCGCGCCGGCAGGAAAGACGCGAGGACCGACGGGAAGGCGTTTGCAGGCGGTTGTTTTAATGAAGAATGCGTTTAAAACTGTCAAGCGGAGAGCGTCGCGGTAGCAAAGAGGCTGGCTGCGCGGCGGGCGGGCTGGGCGCAGCTCCTCACAGCCGGCAGCCTTTGATCCACACGCGGACGTCGGTGCCCTTGCAGTGTTTGCGCCAGGCGACCCTGGGCGGAGGGAGATGGAGCGGTGAGGGACGGCGCTGCCGCACGCGGGGGGCTCGCCTCGAACCCTCCCCCGCCACCTACCATGCGTTCATGCCGTTTCCATCGCTGACGATCTTCTTCGCGCAGTTCGCGGTCGCTGTTATATCTGAGCTCTGCAGCGCTTAAGAAAGAAAGCGGGGAACACGTCATTTCTCTTCATGTTTTTACTCGAATCGCCTTCAGACGGTGTTGGCGTTGACCGTTTTGCTCGCTTCCCCCTCCCAAGGGCCCGCGCGGTGTCTGGCGAAACCAGACGGCAGCGTCCTGGACGAGCAGAACAGTGCTGGCGTGTGCGCAGCGCTGTGTCTGCCCAGCCCTTGGTAAGGCGGCCTATCGAGGAACAAGGACCAAAGCCCTGAGATGCGTGGCAGTTTCTCTGTTCCTCTCTTTCTAGAAAGACTCCAGTCTTTTCCATTTTGCTTACTCTGTGAACGTGGCCGTTTTGGGGGGTGAACGAGGCACCACAAATTAGCTGGCAGCATGAGCCCTGTGCTGTGTTGGACTCAGGCTGATGAGAAAGTCTGCAGTTAACAGTATGATTACCCTGACTCTGCTCCTGTCCCATTTTCACTCTGCCTACAGATTATTTTCCCTCAAATGTGTTGGTCCTAGATACCTGTGTAGGCATTCCTTGTGCTCATCAAAATGAGCTGGCGTAGCAGGGACACATTATTTAAATTGTTTTGCAGTACAGCTGAACATAACAGAATACATGGTCAAAATGCTTTCCTACATCTGCCATTGCAGGAACTACATCCCACACGGACAGTACTCATGTAGAAATACTTGTGGGAGGGCCAACACATATAGATGACCGTTTTGTAGAAATCTCCTATTAAAAATGATTCTTCCTCTCATGTATGGACCTTGAGTGTCGCTTCACCTTAATCTATCTGGGAGGGGTTTGTGAATCTGGTCACCTCTCCTTCACTAGGGGGATGTGAGAGCTGGCAAGCCTGGCATTTGGGATAATCTTTTGCGAGGATCAAGCTCTTACTACCTTCAAAGAAAATTTTCCAGAGGTTAGTGTCACTGCTAATTAATAAATGGCTTCTCTGAAACCTCTATTCTCTAGAAACATTTGGATGGGTAGACAGGGGAACTCAGTTGCTGCCGTTAAGAAACCTTTTCCCCTCACGTGTGCATGGCTACAGTACAGATCTCCTCTTTGAAAATGAGAAGGGTGAGTTTGAATTTTGTTCTGCCTTGTTCTAAAGATGGGGTTGTAACCAACCACCAACCTTCGCTCGTCTATTCGCAAATGGATTATGGAAGGGCATCCCCTCACAGAATTTGTTGCCATGAGAAACTGAGCTCACCTGAGCATGGGATATTGCACAGGTTCCTGGACCCTGGGGTCCTGCCGTCGTTGCACCACCAGCGGCTGTTGATCTGTAGAACTCCATAGTCGGTACTTCCATCAGTGTTACGGTTTGTAGCCTGTGAGTTGAAGTTGCTCTCGAATTTTGCAGCACACACCCCTGTCAAAGTTCCATTCAAATAAAAAAAAAAAAAAACCACAAAGGTTATTATTTTAAATCTGTATCTGACTTTTTTATGAACATACACAATCCATCTCTTCTCTTAGTTGAAAGATGACTGTCTCCAGAGTGCACCTTTTTCTCCAGTTCAACCAAGTATGAAAAACACACGCAACATGTCTTAACTTCAAAACATCCTTAGAAAACCTGGCACAGGATTTCTGCTCTTAAATTCCAGCATGCTTTTGTGCATTGCTCTCTTTATACTGACACACAAATCATCTCTCAGGATGTTGGCAGGCAGGCTGTGCTCTGCAGCACAGCTCCTACCACTCTTGGAAGATTTGGGCAGCCCCAGCTGGTCTTCTCACAGGTGGTGCTTTCGGCAAGCAGCATGGATGCATCCAAACAGGGCTGCTTATGTTGCTCCTGCTGCCAAGCACACTCCATGGAGGTTCTTTCTGCATCAATACCTGCTCACCTTAATGAGGCTTATTTCAGCTGCTTGTACTTTATGTGGCTTATGATGGCCTCATTTTGTCCTATTTACATGCTGCTGCATCTGCGTCAGGGCAGCGGGAAGGAGGAGGGATGGGGACAGTGATTCATGTTTCAGCTGTGAACATGACATGGATCGCTTTCCAGATCTCGGAACAGAATGCGTGCATGCTTCCCTTCAAAGGAGATTGGTTTAATGATAGTCTGTTGCCAGTGCCCACCAGAGGAAAGAAGCCTTCAAGTGTCCCCTCACTCCTTGGCTCTAGGATCCCCTCTCTCTCAGCCCCCTTTCCTCCTGGCTGACCTTCCTGCATCAGCATGCTCAGCATCTCTTCTCCCCCACTAATCCTTGTATCAATCCCCAATAACCCAGCCTGACACCAGTGTCTCTGCCCAGCGCGGTCCTGCACTCTGCTTGCTCCACAGCCTTGGGGACATCTGCAGAGGAAGGAATTGAAGCAAGTAAAACCAGAGCACTCTGGATCTGGTGAGGTAAGATGCGACAGGCTGCTTCTGGGAAACCTTTCCGATGACAGCATCTCTGTTCAGCTGAGGAAGAATGATAGGGGAAGGAGTCGTAAAGGGAAAAGCTGTAGAAAATACCTGCAGTCTGTGCCAGCAGAGATGGACTAACCCAGTGGAGTCTTAATTACAGCTTCATGCAGACCTGCTCACTTCAAAGAAGCTTGTTAAATGGAAATTCCCACCCCATGTGCGCCCTGGAAATCATGAGAGAACAGACTTACAGTTTCCCAGGCTGTATCCTCGATAGTTATCGAGTCCATGACGCTTCATAGCTGCTGCCAGCTCACATCGTCCAAAGACTTTCCCCAGAGCAGCCATGGGCAGGAAGCAAAGCACCAAGATTAGCAAAGACTTCATGTTGCCGGTGTCGTACACACAGTGAGACTGCAGGCTCTCCGGCACCCGCCTCTCCTTTTAACTTCCTCCCACCCCCTTTTGATTTCTCTGCTCTACAGTTGTCAAAAACACCCTCTTGAGTATACATAAATTTCCCAACCAGCACATAAAACATCACTCCAAACTTGCCAAATTTCTTCTACAATCCGGGAAGTACCATGTTGGCTAAGCTACAGAGGAATTTTATTTGTAGACTGTTGCAATATCTACAGTCCTGATTTTACTGCATAGCCACAGTTCATCATCAATCTATCACTACTAACAATATAATGAAAATAGCCATAATAGGTAAACAAGTTTTAATTGGCAGAATTACTAAACCATTTCCTGACAATGCAAATTCGGCTCTTCTCAAGTGCTGAAGTATGCAAGGCATCATTTGTGCATCAATAGGTGCAACTTGGTCGTGCTGTGCTATTACACGGTGTCTGAAGCAGTGCTGGGTTCATCAAGGCTCTGGGTGCAGGGGGCCGTGGAGCCATTCACTGGCAGGAGTATCTGGGGAGGAAGGAGCACATGCAGAAGCACAACTTCAACATCCCTCATCTAAGATTTACTGAAATGAAAAAGCATGAAAGTTCTGCACTAGCCACCAGCACCTATATATTGTTCCTGTTTTGATAGTGGAACTAGTAAGGAGAAGCTGCAGCTTGGAAGGGCAATGGTATCCTGGGTTCCATCTGAAGAAGGGTGGCCAGCAGGGACAAGGAGGGGATTGTCCCTCTCTACTCTGCCCTTGTAAGGCCCCATCTGGAGCACTGCATCCAGGTCTGGGGCCCCCAATACAGGAAAGATGTGGAGCTGTTGGAGAGGGTCCAGAGGGGGGCCACAAAGATGATCAGAGGGCTGGAGTACCTCTGTTCGGAAAAAAGACTGAGGAAATTGGGCTTGTTCAGCCTGGAGAAGAGAAGGCTGCGAGGAGACCTCATTGCAGCCTTCCAGTATTTAAAAGGGGATCATAAAAAGGAGGGAAATAAACTTCTTACAAGAGTAGACAGTGATAGGACAAAGGAGAATGGTTTTAAGCTTAAGGAGGGAAGGTTTAGATTGGATGTCGGGGGAAGTTCTTCACAGAGATAGTGGTGATGTGCTGGAACAGGCTGCCCAGAGAGGCTGTGGATGCCCAGTCCCTAGAGGTGTTCAAGGCCAGGTTGGATGGGGCCCTGGGCAGCCTGGTCTAGTACCAGATCTGGAGGTTGGTGGCCCTGCCTGTGGCAGGGGGTTGGAACTTGAGAGTTGTTGGAGTCCCTTCCAACCTAAGCCATTCTATGATCCTATGATTCTATGAAGTAGGTTTTACCACTAATCTGGAGTCCTGAGGTTCAGCTTGTACAAGATGTTTCCAGCGGGCATAAATAAGCTGAACTACTGAAAGCAGATCTACTTTTTAATGACATTTAAAGCTTGTTACTTTCTACTAGGCTTTGAAAATGTTGTTTGCTGAGTTCATTTCAGAAGTACAGTGCTGGTAATAAGCAATATGCCTGTGTATAGTTGTATTCAAGTGCAAGTGCTATGTTTGGGCAGCTTTGCATGGGGAACTGCAAATTCTTCAGAAGGTGCACTGGAAAATTGACGCAAATATTTAGCAGCCTCTTTAGGAGGTCAGCTTTTCACAGTGTCCCGCTTCAAAATGCAACTCTCTTAGAGAGTGGCAGCTCCTACAGAGCCCCTGCACTCCATCTTCCATGCCAAACCACTTGATGATACTGACTGGATTGTAGTATCAGTTAGTTCAATTTAATGGTTGTAGATTGCACTTTTTGAGGATTAACGTTGCCTCATGGTCAAGCCAGTACTGGTGCAGCCCCTCTGGGCCACACCACAATTTCAACAAAAGCCACCGTTGTGATTTTGCCTTTGTTTGAGTGCAGTGAGTTGGGACGGTCAGGCACTCCCTGACCATACCTGGAACTCTTGCTCCTTGGATCATGGCCTGACCCAGAAAGCACCAGAACTGTACAAACTGGGATTACTGGAACTGTACAGCTGGGAGAAAATTCTAGGATTGCCTCACCAGAACTGTGGCCAGAATGGAAAGTTTTCTGACTAATGTCAGTTTTCTTGAGGCTCTATAAATAAAGGTCCTAAGCGAAGAGTCCCCTGAGTTCCCTAGGATTGCAGTGAGCTGTGATCCTTGATTTCCACCTGAGCTGGGATGTCTGTCAGGGTTGGCTTTTTTTTTTTTCCCCTCTGAGATTAACATTACTAACCCCATGATTTACTGCAAAAGTATTAATAAACCCTAAATCACTGCTATAACTGCAGTTGTATGCAATCAATCCATGCCAGTAGCCTGAGAGACCTGCGTTCTTATTTGACCTCTGCTGGGGTCAATAAGTAATTAAGCAAAAATAGACATAAATAGCATAGCTATCCTGTAAATGTCTCGATTTCTTCATGATAAATGCGGCTAAAACCTTATTGTCTTCAAACTTAGATTTATTATCCTTAAGATTTCTATCCTCTTCCTTGTAAACAGGCTTTCATAGCCAGAACTGTGCTGTCACCAACAGGGAAGTAATAAAAATATTAGCAAACTCCTTCTTCGCAATTCACAATTGTTATTTCTAAATACCAATAAAGAAATGGGTGACTTCATGTTGGTCAAACAGAAATATTCCCAGCTAGTTCCTTATTCTCCTGCCAGTAGTCATCTGCCAACTGCAGATGTACCATAATTAAGAAGCTTAAGAAGATCCTTCCTGGATATCCTATAAAAATGCGCTGTTGTTTCAGCAGACTTCACAGGGATGTTCAGTACTGGCTCTATCAGGAGTTGGATTCCTTCAGGGACTGTGGTTATCCACTTTCATAATGGGCAAGGTGTTTCCCCCTGCTGTACCTTAAAGACATTAGTTCCTGTTTCTGAAGATACTAACTAGCAGTGCCTCTGCCAGGAACGACTTTCAAAAGCTGCACTCAAAGAAGCTTAAAATTGTATACGCAGTTTCTGATCCTCCTTCAGACCCTGGGTTATGAACATTTGGGACTGCATCCTTTATTTTGCAAGTGTGACAACTTCTCCCCTGCTGAGAAGAGCACTTTTCTTTTTCTCTGGTATTCAAAATATTCCTGATGGCAAGAAAAAGAAAAAATAGCAGGCAATTCTACATTCACACACACACACACACACAAACCCTCCTAAGTAGCATGCATGATCATTAAAGGAAGATCTGGCCGTGGAGGTGGGGGGTACGTTCCTGCTACATGTTCTTCCCTCCCAGTCCGGCAGCTCTGACTTGAAATCATAGAAAAATAAAGAAGTCAGCGATAACATTTAAGCATCCAAGAGGCATCAGTCAGGCCAAAGGTTTGGTGATGTACAGAAGGTAAGCAGTTTTCCTCAGCTTGGGAGGATTCTTCTGATGGGCCAGTGAATGCTGAGGTGACACTAATGAGCAGGCAGCATAGGACCCACTGTTACTGTCACACCACCCCTCAGCTGGGAGCATCCCTCATCTCAGGGGTGCAAGTGGCATCACTGCCTGGATGGCAGAGCACCTAGAGCAGCAAGTGTAACTTTGCTGTCTCCTATTTTAGCATCTGACCACAGTAAAAAGCGAGAACTGCCATCATGATTCTCCACGCAATTTACCAGAAAAGTTGCCTACAACTTATTTTACAAGCCAAGGATTGCGAGGTGGCCTTGGCAAACAGCATCTCCAGCTTGGGGTGTGCCTGTATAAATCAGGCAATGCTGTCTGCCACAGCTTTATTATTTCTTAATTCTATTCAGCTGCACAACTCTTCAGCTGTCTCCCCCTTGCTGTCAGCCTGCTCCAAAAGTTCCTGTTTGGGTTTCTCACATCTCATTTATTGGCTGAAGAGAAGTAATAAGAGGAACCTGTCTTCTTGTGATGGGCAGCTGGACAGATTGCCAAGACTGTTACAGAAGTATGATAATAAACCAATGTGAAAGACACAGAGACACTGTGGAAATCCCAGCAAAATACATCCGTGTCTGTGTTGTGTCAAAGTAACTACATAATGGAAGCAGTAAAATGCATGAACTTGTCAATGACAAAGTTCTAGTAACTTATGGCTCACCTCAAACAATAGGAAGAACTGCTAAGAATATTGAATGGCAGAAAGCTTTCAGCTAGACATTCTTCTTTGCAAGACTGCTGGAAATCCTGTTCCAGTGGCATAAACAGAACAAGAAAACACTGAAGAATTAAATGGCTGCTCAAGTGAATACAAAAATAGGCCAGTATTTGTCAAAGATACAAGCTTGGAAAGAATGGAGGACAACAAGGAAGTCATACAGGAACAATCGGGTGATCTAGAAAATGGTACAGTCAGAACAGAACAGAGCTTAAGCACATCAAAGCCCCTAGGGTCTCCGCAGATACAAAAGCTTACCTATTGTATCCGATCCCAAATACAGGATTTAGGGGAGGCCGCAGCAGGGAAGGTACTTTCAGCAAATTGGCAAAGCGCTAATACCACCATGAAAACCCTACTGAGATCTCACTAGGAATTCTGCATGTATTTTTGTTAGAGGAGTACATATTCTCTCCTGTTACAGGAAACATGAACTGAAATGTAAATATGCAAGAATAGGGCAAGCAGGCGTAACACAGTCTGTCCTAAAGAATGGAAGTTTCCTGAAACAAGCATACAGAAATGAGGGCAGAAGTATTAACCAGGATGTGGGGATGCTGGTGGATGAAAAGCTTGACACAAGTCAGCAGTGGGCTCTCAGAGCCTGAAAGGCCAGCGGTGTCCTGGGCTGCATCAGAAGAGGGGTGGCCAGCAGGGAGGGGGAAGTGATTGTTCCTATCTGCTCTGCCTTTGTAAGGAGAACTGTGTCCAGACATGGGGCTCCGTAAGAGAGCTTTGGAGCTGTTGGAGTGGGTCCAGAGGAGGGCCACAAAGACGATCAGAGGGCTGGAGCACCTCCCCTACAAAGACAGGCTGAGGTCGCCGGGCTTGTTCAGCCTGGAGAAGAGAAGGCTCCAGGGAGACCTCACTGTGGCCTTTCAGTACTTAAAGGGAGCTTATAAGCAGGAGGGAGACCAACATTGTACATGGGCAGATAATGGCAGGAAAAAGAGGAATGGCTTTAAACTAAAAGAGAGGAGATTTGAATTAGATGTTAAATGGCAATTCTTTACTCAGAGAATGGTGAGGCGCTGGCACAGGCTGCCCAGAGAAGCTGTGGGTGCCCTGTTCCTGAAGGTAGCTAGAAGACCCTCCTACTCCCACCAGCCTCTTTTACCTTTAATTTGCTGTGTGGCATATGACTTGTCATAGAGAAGACTGATATGGGAGAATGAAAAATAAATAAGCTCCCATTTTTTTTTAAACCTCACAGAAAGATTTTATCACCAAGAGAATACTATGTTAATGGATTCATTGAATGTTCACAGGCTTGACTGGTATTACCATCATGGAGGCACGCTTAGAAAAATAAAGAGAAAAGGACAAAAGAAGTGGCATAACTAGAAAAACTGTCACCAAACACATGCTCTGCACATTCTGAAATAAAGGAAATTGCACTAAGTGCTGTCATTTCCAAAGCAGTTGCTTTCAGAGTCACAAGGTTGTGGCATAGTGCCAGCAGTGGGGGAAAACCACTGCCAGAACAAAAGTAGAATGAAAATAATCTACGTCGTGAGATGACAGGGAAAGGGCTGGAAGCAGATGGGATTGTTGGACCTGGACTGCATTACGCAGGCTTGCTGCTGTAGCAGAGGACAGGGCTGTGGGTTACCTGGAGATTGGCAGCTCTTATCCCGAGACAGGAGTGAAAGGAGATGGCAAGTGCTAAGTAAGCGGGGATATACAAGAAACCAAAAACTATTACAAATTCATTACAGAATTGTGGTTTTAAATTTGCCAACTTTTTCAAGTTAAAAAGAGATGGGAACATTTTTATTCTTAAGGGGATTACCTATAATCTCGCATGAGCTGTGTGCGAGAATTCCCTCTCAGGCTTCTTCCAGCCCTGGAAGGACCAAACAGAGCGGGGAAGAAATGGCTGACCCTGCGTGTTAAGCACAGCTGGAGGGTGCTCAAACCTGGCTGTGCCGTGCCACCGTCCCTCATGCTAGCCCTGATGGTTTTAGCAGGCTATTAATTTAATTTGGTGGTAAGGCCTTTTTGTTTCTGACAGCTTGCCAGTTTTCTAAATAAAAGGCTTGAGTTTGTGTGAGCCTTCCTTTGTTCGTCGGTAATACATCCAACCCCCTCTCAGTTAAAAATGTAAGCCGGTTATTGACATAATTAAAAACCAAAATGCTGGAAGATGTGATAATGTAGACGTGTTTTATTTCCAAATTCATTCTGAGTAAAAGGCGTAAAATGACTTTCTTTTTTCAAATCACTGAATGGAACAGTCAGGGGGTAACGTGAAATCAGGAAGGGCGCAGTAGGGATCCCACATGACAGGAAAAGAAATAATTTTTCTGAAGCATTGCCCTGTTACCGCTGTGAAAGAAACACCACGAAAATGGCACTGGACTCCAGCTGAGATGGCAGCCAGCCAGCAGAGAGCTTTAGCCGTTGTGGAGAATTTATACTTACACAGAGCTCAAAATAGCGTTTCTTGTAGGGAAAAATGGTAGTCACTCACCTGGTTTTATAGCTGCTAATAAAACACTGACCTTCTCTGACCCTTTTCATTCAAAGTAATTTATGTATTTTAAAAAAATACACACAATTCACACATTATTTCCACCGGTTTCTTCTACAACACTCCGCTGGTTGTTCTAAACTGGTCCCCATTTTCACTGCTCCTACAGTAGCGGTCTTTGAGAAAGCAGGAGCTGTGGACCTACATGCTGCAAAGAATCCAGGCTAAATGACTTAGGAATGCGAGAATGCAGTTTTAATTACGTTCATACTCCAATTAACATTTTGAGGTTGGAACCTGAGTCCCTTACAGCTTGATCCATGAATAAGGATCCTGTTTGGGATGAATGGTCTCCGTTTCAACCCCCTGTCACGGGGGCAGGGCTGTAACACACCCAGGCAGAGCCACATACTTTCTAAGCAGAGCCCAGTCTGCAGTGAGGGTGGCTGTCTGTCTGTCAGAAATAAACTGACTGCCAAGAGGGAAAGAGAGTAGCAGGGAACCTAAGGAGTCTGTTTTATGCACCAGTTTCACCATCAGTTGAGAAATAACTGCAATTCTGCAGAGCTCCTTGCTGTCAGACGCAAACACTTGCTGTTCCTCAGAGAAACCCCCCACAGCGCTCATCTATCCAAGGCCTCGTCAGTCAAACAACTGTTTAGAAGCAGTAGTTTTAGAAGATCTCATTAAATGTGTTACCCTCTCAACTACTCAGCTTTCAGTCTCTTGCAACTCTTATTTTAAATTGACCAATTCTCTACACTCTCTCACAAAGTATTTCAAGTACAGGCTTTACAAACCAAAAAAGTGCCCAACTCCTCCTCTTGCAGGCTTCCCTTGTGTCTAGATCTGAAAGCCAAACGCCAGACAAAGCCCACCACAGCAGCAAAAGAAGAGACGTGCACTTCCCCACGACCAAGCAGAGCCGTAAGCAGAGAAGCTTCTTCAGGCCTCTAGGTGGCAGGAGGGACTTGTCACACGGCCCTGGGAACATCTGCACCGTTTCTACCGTGCTCCGTGGGGCTGAGCACCATGAGACTCGCTCTCCTGAGAAGTGGGAGCCCTGCTCCGAAAGTAACGCCTCCTATTTTATTATGTCGGCCCACAACATCGGAGGCGGATGTTGGTGGTACAGCAGTAGAGGTTGAACCGTCCCACCAATATCCATTGCATGTTGTTGCCGTGTGACGGATGGCAGCAGAGGGGCACTCTGACACAATGGCGTCTGACATGGAAGTGTGGATGACGTGAAGGTGTGGCACTGAATTCCTCCATGCAGAAAAAATGGCACCCACTGACATTCATCATTGCCGCTTGCTGAACGTTTATGGAACCCAAAGAGTGGACGTGAGCACAGAGAGGTGGTGGTGGTGCGCTTCAGCAGCAGTGACAGTGGGGCACCTCTGCTGGTGCAGGTTTAGACAAGCATGGCACGCGGGCTCTTGTTCATCTCTGGTGAAAATGCAGAGCTAGTGGTGGTGACTGTATTGAAAAATAGTGGTTTGTAGTGAGGACTTGCTCTATCAAGTAGCATTGTCATGCTCTTTGTATCGATCTGTTGTAGTTTCCATGGAAATAAATAGGAGGCATTACTTTCAGAGCAACTAAAAAGATAAAACTAGTCAATGAGTACCAGTACCAAAGGGATTCAAATGTTTGGGAAAAAAATACAAACAATACAAACTGCTCCCTTCACCTCTCTGAGAAAGATGTTCACACATCTGTCTCACCTCAGCTTCCTTTTTGGGCATTTCCCAAAATGTTACTCCTCTCGGGTGCAGAGCAGGCTTATCATGTCCCCATCACCAGTCACTTTTTTTTTTTTCTCCCCAAAAAGAAAATCACTTGCTTTTGGATCTCCTACGAGGAAAAATAGCAGGTAATTCTATGCCACTGCTACACCTGCTTCCTCTCACATGCCTTGCTTAGCCATCTTGCCTTTTGCTTGGCCTACTCCTGAGCAGCAGCAGCAGCAGCTCTCCCATACATGAACAAGCATCAACTCTGAATTTTTCACTGTGGTTGGAGCAATGTGTCATCAGCCAAAACGCATTCAGAAAGTCATGCTGAGTATGCCATGCTTTAACTGCTTTCAGATATGCCAAACCCTCTGTCAGAAGCGCTAAGCGTGCAGACTGCATCTCTATAAAAACACTTTCAAATGGAGTATTTCTCCCTTCCCCAAATAGAACAGGGGCCAAGAAGTTCACTTCCCATTATGTACTCGAGTTCTGCTCTCCCAGCAAGTGCTTAGATCTCCTTCAATTCCACATGGAGACAAATTTTAAAGAATAAAACCCTTCCCAGATCACTAAAGCTCCTCTGTTGGCAAAGAAATGAAGTTCAGTAGTGCGCTCAGTGGAACCGGGTGAAACTAGCTCAGTAGAAGGGACCTTTTTCCCCTTTGCACAGATACCCTGGGGACTTCTGCTGTTCTCTGCCCGCACTGCAAAGCCTGCAGCAGAGCATCTGCACAAGAACGCAACTGCAACCTGAGAGAACCAGTTCCTGCAGTCCAGAATGGTCCTTTCAGCTGCAGCTCAAGAGCCCACAGAAGCGACTGTTTTACACATCCCCGCTAACCCACAGAAATACCTGCCTGCTCCCACTCCCCTAAGAAGTCCTGCCAGTGTTGTTGCTCAGCCAATACAAACCGTGCTCAGAAACTGTTTTATTCTCATGGGGCAGATGGTTTGCCTTTGTGTTTTGTTATTTTTTAGATCTATTTTACCTTCAGAGTACGGGGCAGATAGGACGAGTGAGCTCTCTTTTCTGCGGCCAGCCTGCCTGCAGCAACAGGTAGCAGACACGAGGTTTCTTCATCAGTTTCCACTCTGCTGCACAGTGATGGGGGAACGAGCAAGGAAAATGAGCTGCTGAAGCCTGGACTCGAGCAGGACCTTTCCCTCCAGCTCACACCATAGGCTCTGGGCCTTGCCATCTGCAGCAGGTGCTGCAGAAGACACTACAAGATGGGCAGCAAGGCTCTTGCAAGTGGAATTCAGCAAGGAAGTTCTCTTAGCACGTGCTGCTGAATTATCTCCTGGTCTCTGCTCAAGGGGTGCTATTTTCCCAGACAGCTTTATGTAGATGGAAAACATTAAGAGTGCTTACCTTCCTCGTTCTTCTGATACTGCTTCCAATCAGCGCTCGATGATCGGTGTCCTCATTAGATGACCTATCCTTGAATGCTTCTGCTATGAATTCATCCATTTACTACTGAACTCTCATTGTGTTTATCTTAAGAGTACACACCCTCTGTATCTGGGGATGAGCTGCTTGCAACACGGTACTTCAAAATAGTTACCAACACTTTTCCCTGTGCTCCCCAACCCAAACACAGCTTGGAGTCCCCGCAGCCCCCCCCCAGCCACAGCCCAGCACTCCTTCCACCCATCCCAACCTTCACCTGGCCTCTGAAGCCAGGTTACAGCCCATGCTCATAGTGGAGAAGCCAGTATAACTGTGAAACTGAGACATAATGCAGTAAATAATCAGTGGCCAAGTTACCTGACACCTACAATTTGAACTATTAAAGCTGGAGCCCATTAGAGTAAGTGGGTGTTACTTTCCTCACTACAGATTCAGAACACCACCCAAAGAAATCCAGGTTCATTTTCTCCTGAGTGTGTTGTCTCTATTTCACGGACCTGTGCACTCATTTATCTTCATTCATTCCAAAATTAGGTTTAAATAAGATGAAGAGCGCTGTGCTTTTTCACGCCAATCAGACTGCGCTTCAGATTCTGAAGCTGCAAAGTCTAGATGTTTCCAAATGAGAAAAAAAAAACCTGATAAGAAGTTGGCTTAAAAAAAAAAATCAATAAACGTATGCACTTCTCACTAACCTAAACTCTGCACAAAGTGTTGGACGATCAGATGAAGATAACAGCTAGCGTGAACAAAATTATTTCTGGTTTCTGAAATAATAACAGCACAGAATCCAGAGCTGTAGCTCCACTGAGTCCACATTAAGTTCTGATGTCTGAATATCTGACAGAACTGACACAATGAACACTGCAAGGGTATCAGACAAGTCAAAATGAAGACAGACAAAAGCATTTAATATAAAAATGGTCTTTATTTCTTCAATACAAGGTAAACTACTATTGCAGTTTAAGACCAACACAAAAGTTGGACAGCAAAATGCTTAACAGTCTCCTAAAGGCTGAAAAAAAGGAACCCATGAAAGCTAAAAGTTATGCAATATTTCAAGTATAACATCTAAAAGTGATGAAACGATCCCTAAAGGTAGAGATTAACTAAGTACTTCTGCTGAAAACGTATTAAAATCCACAGTTGCTAGGATACCATCTTACCTTGTTGAGAAATACAGGTCTCCGGCAACGCAAGCATTCAGCAGACTCTTTGGCCTGCTGGAATCAGGAAACTGCTTACTATATACACATATAAAATCCTTTGGAGTTGGGCATTCTGAGACATCCACTTCCTTACATTTTGCAGTGCAACTCTGCATTCCAACTCAGACAAGCTCCCATGCTGTATTTCAAAGCCATTTCTTGAATAGTTTACCCATACATCCTTGTGCAAAATGGGAATCGGGAAACGCAATGATACAGGAAGACAATACAGCCTTATGTTTAGAAAGTCAGCAGCGCTGGTAATCTTCATAAAAATGTAAGGGTTTACCAAACAGGAATGTATTTCACTTGTAAAACACCTGGTCCTTTTTATATTACTTTTTTTTTTCTTTAAAGGACGCCTGCACTAATTTTCAATCACTTGTATTTATAAAAGCACACACATTCCTCATTTTCTTACATTTGAAGATCAACAGAATGTCTCTTTCATAACGTAATAATAATATGCACAGTTTAAAATATTTTCTATTACAAAATACAGTACACAAGAGGGTGAGGCCAAAGTCTATTATGTGAATATATTCCAAAGTGTCAGCACTGGGTGGTGTAAGATTACATTACATGGTATGAATAGACGGAATTTTTTTTTACAACTGAAATGCTCGATTTCATTGGGATCAAAGGTAAGTACTGTTTACTATCTTCAAGAGACTTAAATCAAGTTAGTGTCTTTCCAAAGAAGCTTTAGATTTAAGCACAGACATAGGTCATATCAGAGCCTACACCTGCTGCAATAACTGGGGCTATAGATTCGGGAACTAACAAGTGCATCATTTACAAATGGAGATGCTTTATCATCCTTTGTCCAACATGGAAAAGGAAATCCCACAAGAACATTCAACTGAGGAACTTCTCCGTCTCTTAGGGACTCATTTTCTACAACTACGATGACTCGAGAAGTACACAGCACGTGAGACGTGCGTTTCAGGAGGTGGTTGGGTCG
Source organism: Numida meleagris (assembly GCF_002078875.1). Lineage (NCBI taxonomy): Eukaryota > Metazoa > Chordata > Aves > Galliformes > Numididae > Numida > Numida meleagris. Next base: position 35,838,529 of record NC_034409.1, on the reverse strand, counting down.
CAGCGTGCAGGGGATGTGACACAAACCACTCCAGCGCCCTCAGCCACCCCACGCCTGTCGGCAGCAGCCCCTGCAAGGCAGCACAGTCAACAGCTGCAATGGGCATTATTTCTGCGTAACCACCGCGGCTCATCGGCACGCTGCAACTGTGTTTAAACCCTATGCACTTCACTACCAAAATAATTTCAATCCCAAACACATCCGTGTAGCTTGTTTCCTCAGACAAAATATTTGTTTTAGGAAGTATTCATTCTTCTCTAAGAATACGCACGTGGATCTGCGCTTCCCTAGGATCGTGAATGATTTATACCTCAATGCAGAAGCAGTTTAGTGTCTTGGACCTTGGGAAGGCAGCAGTCAAACGTGCACGTTTTACATTTGAACCCACATGACAAACCACCTTACTGAGCACTGCCCTAGGAAATTTAAGGCTGTATCCTTACAGCACAAGAACCAACAATAGACTGCGTATAAAATTCTATAAATAAAAATAGGAGTGAAGTCTGTTTAACCTGTACACACAGAGCATATAGATTTTTAAAAAAAAGGAAATCAGGAATTATGTATTTCTATAAATGCCATATATTTTTACTAGAAACACAGATGACAAGTATATACAATCTGAAGTTATTAACATGTAACTAGGAAAACATTTACAAGCATTTGGGTATGCAACTAGATCATCAGGTAAAAAAGTCCCATTAGAAAAATCTAAGCCTCATTAGTTTCAAAGGAAAAAAAAAAATGGAGAACACTCACTACTTAGAAGGAAAAAAATAAAGCAATAAAGCATCAAGCTGGCCTAAACTTAATAAGGTATCTCGTGTAAGAACAGCTATCCAAGCTTTCAAGCCGCACTATAAGTAAAAACCTCAAGTTCTGACAAACGTTTTTCATAATGCAATCAGAACCAAAGGTATTGGCACAGAAAGCAAAAAGGGAATGAAAGAAAAGGGCTGTACAGTTTCCAAAATTGAATGTTCTTCTTCTGAAGAAATGTTTTTGACCTGAAAAAACATACAGTCCCGTAGAAATTTTACTAAGAAAAAAGAACAGCTTATTTAAAAAAAAAAACAAAACAAACCCTCCTACTGCAAAAAACCCTTCTGCCACTGAGACACCACCACTCCGACCACCAGTTGCTGCTGGCTTCGTCTTTGAAGACAAAGGACAGAGCCTTATACAATTTTCAACATTATTTATAAAAACACTGTTCAGAAGAAATATCAGATATTTCCTCACAGACTGTTTTCTCCCTCCATCGGCAAGAGGAGATGAAATACAACAGAGTGAATACCACAGAACACAGCAGGAGCCAGCATGGCACCATCAGCAGGCAGCGCAGTGCCCAACTGCCGCTTCCTGAGCACGCATTCACTCGTAATAAACCAAAACCTGGTACAATTGTATTACAGATCCAGTTGTACACGATGTGTATCAGACACATTCCTTTTTGGTGTCTATCAGGGTCTTTGGATCTTTTTCTGTACATATTTCTTGTTTCATTAAAAAAATCTAAGAAAACTCACAGTAACAAGAGTACTATCTAAATAGCGACACGGTGTGTCTATCAGTTCAAACTAAGTACTCAGAGAACAGGCAGAAATAAGGGGCTTCATGTGGGGACCTCTTCCTTTGAGCCACAACACACACTCAGTTTAACCTGTGTTGTTTTCTTCCTGCTATTTTTTTCCCTGCTATTTCCATTGCCAGCAACAGAAATCTGCATGGGTGAGAAGCTACGCTCTGTGGAAGAGCAACGGTCTCCTTTTATCTATTTCACTGTGGAGTAGAATATCAATTCCTGCATAAAATGCTTTTGATTTTTTATTTGGAGATATAATATAGCTCTGCAATGGAATGTTACTTACCTGCTGCCTCTCCAGCATCAGCTATTCCCCACGTAACAGCTATAGGCAGGTTATTCCTCCCTTAAACTTATTACACACAGCAGTAAACAATGTTTTGAAGTAAAAAATAAAATTACAACAGTATCGTTTGTAACCAACACCTATTCACAAAAAGCAGGAAATGAGTCATGACTCATTAGATACAACTTTCAGTTTACAAAATTTTAAAAAGGCAGCTTTCATTTTGAAACAGGTTTAAACAAACATTGCAAATATCTTCTCAGTAGCAAATAGTTCAATAAACACCAGTGATCCCACGCATGAGGATTTGAGGTACACAATTTAAGGAAAAAAAAAAGGGAGGGGGTCTGAAGCTCGTAGCCCAGTCCAACAGCATCAACCTGGCTGCAGAAAATCTGGCCAAGGGTCGGAGACAAAAATAGGGGAGCATTTCAGACTTAAGCAAAGCTTCTGCAGTTGTACACGCTACTGGTCCCGACTCAGCAAAGCATCAAAATCACTCACTCCACACAAATCAGCTTAAAGCATATGTTTACATTCCTTGAACTCTGCGGAATGTAAGCACGTGCTCTGGAAAACCAAGTGGATTGAAGTGCTTTCCTGAACAGGAGAACAGAGTTTAGGTCTGCTGTAAAACCTTCCGAAGAAGAAAAATGAGTAAAAAAAGAAACGAAGAGCTGTCTGAGAGTTGCTTCTTAAAGCCATCTGAGGTCTTGAAACTTAACTTAAAACACTAAGTGCAGCTATTTGAATAAGTGAAAACTCTAAGAATAAATCCGTTACATAATGATTTGCCACAGACAAAGAATGAGCCTTTGTGCGAGGCCGCCAGAAACTGAGATTTTTCAAATTAAATGAATCTTTCTGTTCACTTGTGCTTAAAGAAATTTAAAGCAGTTTTTTTCTCGTAGCCGGAATTCAGCTTCCACGGTAAGCCCCAGCTGACTGTTTTTAAGTAAATTTGCAAAACCTCATTTGACCAAATTAATTAGCGCCGCTTTTTGCGAAGATACTTAAGCATTGCCCCTCGTGGAACACGGACGTACAGGCGTACCTTCTCTTTTATACGCACGTGTGAATAAACCCCAAAGTATTAAGGGAATACCAAAGCCATTAAGTCTGAGAAATGGAAACATCTGCTTCCTCCTGTCACATCTAATATACAGCTATGTACTGACTGCCGCGGCCTCGGGGGCGGAGGGAAGGGAGAAACACACAAGCACTAGCTCTATAAAACTGTAAACAACTGCAGGATTATGCATTTTTTTTTAAAGCTAACCTTTGCACCCCTCGGCATGAAGGTTCAAGACCATGCAAACAGTTTAATATGCACGGCAGCGTCGACCAGGATCAAGACCGTGGGAAAAGATCATTTTCGGCGTGCCCAAATCAGAGACCTGGGACCACCTTTCTCAAAGCAACAGACCACGAAAAACTGCAGTTTTTACAGTTTTATACATCAATGAGCAAGTTCACAAGCCACCTAGGTAAACACTGCTAGAAAGCAAAACAGCATTAAAGGTTTTCGTAACCACCTGTCTTCGTATCAAAATTGAGCGTGTGAGAGCAACATTAGTAAGTTCAACTCACTGAATGCAAGATTAGGTTGAGGCATACGCAAGAACTATTGCGATGTTTTTAAAGACAGCATCAATGTTTTCATTGTAACATTATCTTTAAATATTGCTGAACACAAGACTTTCCCTGAGGTGTAAACATCAAATAACTTGAACAGCTTTACACATCAGCCCCATTAAACAGTTTATTACAACACTACATCTACTGTAATCAAAGTGGTGCTGTGTACAGACATTATCATATGAACATTTTAACATGAACAAACTACTATAAAAACAAGCATTTACTTGACTTTTTCCAATTGCTCGCACATTATAATTGCCAAATGTATATAACCAGTAATGAAGTTGCAAAAGCTATAAGGTTTAAATCACACAGGTTTCCCTCAAATAAAACAGTTAAGCAACATAAAAAAAGTAAAAGAGCTACTGGTTACCATGTATGCAGATTTGCTTTATTCAGATCTATTCCTGTTCATTTTATCCATGAATCCTTACAGGCTCAGTTCAATCACATGAAGCAAACTGCCGGACAAGCATCTTTCCTTGAAGAACGTATCTTGTCTTGTACGCTGTTCCTCTTCCTTCAGCTGTAATGTGTCAAAATTTGTGATGTAGATTTTGCCAGTCCCCATAATACACAGAAAATTGTTGCCTTATCTATACATACACAAGTCGTGCATCTACTTCACCGTATGTAAACTAACACAAACTAACAGGAGCAGTAGCTACTTGTTTGCGCGATTGTTTTAGGATACGGTCATTGAAACCAATTGTACAACAAAACTGAAAGAAAGCAAATTTCACAGTTTCAAGTATCCACTGAGAAAGGAAGAAATAGCTACTGTTCCTGTGACTGATGGAAACATTTATATAGAGCATTTCCTAAAGTATGCGTTCTGAAAGAGTAAATGAACAAGCACGTAAGGTAATTTTGCCCGCAGCTTAGATTTTTACATTTTTACCTGCTCACTTACAGAAGTTTCAAACTGATTTAAATTTGACATTTAAGTAATGCACTGACTGTATAATGAAGTGGGTGGCTCACAGCTCAGTAACATTTAAGAGCACACAGAATTTGATAGCGGCACTTCCAAATTTCCAGCCTAGTGGCAAGCAGGATGGACTTGACTTCTAAAAATACACTCTCACAGTTTGATGGCACAAACCCACTCTTCAAATAATACAATACAGACCTGCAGGTCTCCTCAGCTATTTGCGCTAGGAAAAAAAACCCAACCCCCTACTTCCTACTCCCATCTATTTTGGCAAATGAGGAACTGTGCCATTCAAAGTGAATTACCGTAAGAGTTCACAGAACACTTGGGACGGTATAATTCCATACACCGGATTTCAGTTGAATTCCATTACAGAACAATTGGCTATCTTCATTTCATCAATAATGAACAATTTCAACATTCAGTAATTTCAAAATAATTTAAATCAAGTTCTTTAAAAACCCAACACATTCGATTGTTCATTTGAAAAACAGACATTTAGAGGAGCAATTTCGTGAACATATACCAGTACACAGCTGTCAAATATTCTTTTGCTATTATAATTGCAAGGCAGTTGGAAAAACAAAATATTCCATTTTTGTATGAGCAATTGACACATTTCTTCCTCCCTTCCTCAACGTGATCATTAATGGTAATGTTAAAAAAAAAGAACGTAAAACCCAAGCAGCTTAGGCTGTATTCCCCCCAGTATTCGAGTAAACTAATCCAAGGCCAAAGCAGCGACTGGAATTTCTTTTATTTGCAGGCTTTGTTCTCAAGTCATCAACCAGTAACTACTCTGGAGAAAGTTCCCTCCCCAGAGGCCAAAGTTTCCACAGGCGTTAGGTGCTCTTAAAGGGAACTTTTCAGAGGCTAAGCGACAAAGCTCTGCACCCACAGGCAGCCGCATTCAGAGGTGCAGGCTATGTCAGCACAAACAGACCGGAGAATTTCAGGTTTTAGTGGGCAAAGACAGGGTATGACAGCTGTGAGACTGCAGGTCAGAATTTGCTGCTCTCGTGATACAATTGCTGCCGCAAGAGTTATGGATCTTTAGCACTTCTATGGCGACAGTTAACAGATCCAAAGCACCATGTATAGGATGGAGAATACTAGCATGAGAAAGCTTTGGTTCCTGAGAATAATTCGCTAGATTTGTTAGGTTACTTACGGAACTACAGGAACTTCAAAGAAAGCACAATAAACGGTATTTACGATTAATGCTTTCCAGTAGGGATCCTAAGATGGCCAACACCATGCTAAAACTTCATTTTAAAAACACACGTGGCCAACTAAAATCCAAAGGGATGCTGATTTTCATTCCAAATATCCTGCCAGTATACCTTGGCAAGAATCAGAAACCTTTGCGGTTCCAAAAGGAAGAAATATATCTGTATGGATTATACCTTCAGGCTCAGCCTGTTTCAGTATTCTACAAGCAAGTTGAATATCGAAGCAAGAAACATTTTGGGGAGAAAATAAAGATTAAATCTCTACTCAACCCTTTGTTGCAATGCAGTTTTCCACCTGCCTCAAGTTTATACGAGCTACCTGTCCCAAGCACGTGCCAGGTTCGTACAATTTAACATCATACAGCAACCAGTTTCTCAGCATTTCCACTAATAATACCCAAAGACCAGACTTATCTGTTAAATAGTTTGTTGTGGTTTAAAAGCTAAGGAGCGTTTCACAAATGAAATCCCAGAACGTAAGGGATCCAACATGTTTATATTTATGCAAAATGCAACTTAAGCATTGTTTTTCACACCCAAAGACACACCAAAACCCAAGGAATTTCTTATATGTATAAGAAGTATCTCGCAGTAACATCTATTTTTTCCTTTAATTCCAATCATCCAAGTAAGCATATGAAAGTTTTAAACAGCCTTTAGAAGTGTGAAAATTCTACAGTAATTTAAAGCCTTATGTGCATACATCTGTCAGTTTATAATAGTGTTTTATCCAATAGTTTCAGAGACTGAATTTCAATCTCACAAAAAGTTCACATTTGAGTAAAACGCATGATACATATTTGTCATCATATTCTGATAGCTCCCAAGAATCAGTGTAGTTCTCGTTTATTTTATTCTATACATAGGGGAAAAATATATACACAAAAGCAAAAATCCCATGTTAAAAAATCAGCTTAGAATTTGTTTTAACTTAAACTAGGTTCCGGATTCTCAGAAAGCTCCAAATGTTGTTGTTTAACTACAACAGTATAGTGAGAATTAAAGAATTTCAAGCTTGACACTATGTTTGCCATTCTGCATGTCAATTGAGATATGCTTCAGTCTTTGCCCATCATACTCATACAAATTACCTATTCTACCATCACTAGCAACTCTTCCATTGGTTGCATTGTTTCCCCTCTGTTATTAGCGTACTTACCTGCTATCTTTGACTTAATGTTGCTCTTAAATGAAACACCAAGACTGAACAATTTCCTGATGTTATAAACAATTTTGTATGGACAAAAAAAGAACACTCCCAAACTACAGTTTGTTTCATTGCACGCTTCTCCTACTATCCCAGCCTGCCTATTCATCAGAGACAGATGATGAGTAGAGGTGTGCTCAGAAAACCAGATTTTTAGTTTACAAACTCAAATACTATGAGGTTGGAAAGCACCTTTCACATTAATATATGAGGAAGACACAAAAGGTAGATCAGGCTGCCACAGGAAAACATAAAATGAAGATCGTTCCCTCTCTCTTAGTTTTGAAAAAGGAAATCTTAGTTCTCAAACCACAATGAGCAAAACGAAAAAAATGAGTTTGTTCATTCTTTGGAGAACACTGCACAAAACCAATGTTTTCATGCAAGTACATGCTTTGTTTCAAACGCCATAATTCCTTACAGACAAATTTCTTATGGAACTTCCATACAGCTCAAATTTGTCAAAACTACTGATTTCACAAAGCAAGGGGAAAAAGCACAGGCTGCGGGGAACAGAAAAATACGTGTGTCTTAGGACACTTCAAAAGGCAATAAAATTACAGCAACATTCATGAAAAAAGTAATAAGACTTTCAGTTCATTTGTTTTTCAAACCATCTTATCACCCTCAAGAAAATGAAATTACTGAACATTAAGAAACAAAACATATGCTTCTGTAAAGCACCAGAATAGCTATCAAACAGACCTGAGGAGGCATACAGAATGATGGCACCGTTTCTCTTTCACTCTAAGGTGGATTTCAGCTACTGAAACAGCTGCACAACATGTGATTTCTCTGGTGAATGCTAGAAACATAAAAAATGCCAACCCCACATACATTCTTCCTCAAAAATTCAAATAAAAAAGGAGTAGGTAAATAATGTTCATTATGGCTCAATACTAGTGAGATCTGGAACAATCCTAGACATGTACACACATATCTAGGGTCTTGAACAATGCCCCTACACGATTCACTTGAAGTTGATTATTATTATAAAAACTTATTATTAAAATAATTTACAAAAATAAGCATTTTCCTATTAATTTTCTTAAAAGGCTAACATCATACCATTTGGCATTAAAGCATTTGCTAATATAGTCTTACAAGAGAGTTCCTACTTACACAGGCAAAAATATAATGCATCTTTTAAAAACTATCAAGTACCACTTCCCCTCCTACTGACATTAAAAAAATACAACCATATTAGTTGTTAAACCACTCCAAAGCTGAAACTATTTCAGATACCTGAGAGCAGTTTCTGGAGAAGCAGACAAGCCTCAGAAGTGCATTAGTACATTTGTACAGATGTACAAACGATTTTGCTTACAGTGGTTTGAGAATAGAAAAATCAGAGAAAAGCCATGAAAAATGGAATACAAAGTCATACATTATCAACTGTTACAATGTTAGTATATTTTTTCTTTGCAACTCAGTCCAAATCCAGTTCAAATAGGAAATCTCAAATGACCCAGTAACAAAAACATAAAATGAGAAACTTAACATTCAGTAGTTATAGAAATTCAGACAGATTAAGATTGGGACAATGTATCAGCTAGAAATACATCATTGAGTATCAGATAAACTGAAAAAAAAATCTGTCTAAAAAAAGAATCAGGACTCATGCTGATGAAGTTACGATACTATTCTGTTTGTACACATTCATTTTGCTTGTTTGTTAATCCTAAATATCATTCTGTTGAACTCTTAGCTTTCTCTACTAATACAGGTCAGACATTTGTCTTTTAAATCCATCATTCTTTTGTATCTATAGACTTTCTACATGCAAAGGCAAGATAGTTTAAGAAAACGTTCAGTATATAGCAACTCTGGAGAACGGATTACAGATGCACGTGAAGCCTTCCTCAAGTGAAGGCACACAAGAATCTTGAAATAATTTAATTTTAAATCATTAAGTGTACAAACAGAAGTGTAAATACCTACTATGGTACATCTGAACTTTTTAATAGCTTTATAATGAACACATTCATTAAGTTATTCCAATTTAATCCATCTCTAAGTGTAAGTAAATACAATACAAAGTGAATTTCACTGTATACAAAAATATTCACATCTAAACTAGATGTGTAACACTTTTTTTTTTTTTTAAATATGCCAGTACAGTATCACATTTATGACTATAGATACACACAGAAATAGGGAGAAGTACAGGTGCCAATCAGAGGGTGTAGGCACACAGGCAACTTCATGTTACTTGGTAAAACACAGTAATGTGGGGAGTGACTCTTCAGCACTGCTGAAGTTTATTAAGTGACTGAGATTGTTAAATCTGTTTATGAAAATTAACTAATGTAAAGAGCAAAACAGAAAAAAAATGTATGGCAACATACATCTTGGTGAAAGTGAAACATACAAACCAAAAGATCGCTGTGCTTTTTTGTGTGTCTATATATATATATATAAAAACAAAACTACAGTAAAGCCCCTGTTCATTTATACAGAAACAAGACAAAATGTTTACAACTTAACTCTTAAAAAATACCAAATGTCTTCACTTAGATGTGGAATATTTAATTTGTTCTTTAAATCAAGTTCTTAGAACCTAAATTCTTTGTGCAAAGGAATCTTAACCTATGCAACTCCTCTGAAAAGAGAGCTCCCAATACACAACAGAGTCGAAGGAAGTTGCATATATAAATCCCACCTGAACTGAGACTGAGTCCAGTCCCACAATAAGATTAAAACTAATTTTGAAATTGTGTTTTGGATATTACAAAATGCAACCTAATGGTATTGGACATGTTTTCTTGGGGCGATCGCGTAAGGAATCTGTACTTGGCACAGAAACTCCACATCTGCATACACAATAGTCTAAATACACAAAAATTAAATCTATATTAACAAAGTACGTCAAGGATGAATAATAGTTGCCTTAAACACCAGATTAACAATTTTTAGCATATCTTGCTCATCTCCAACAGAAGTAAAAAACCAACTCTGGAAGTACATCCATCATTCAGCTCAATGGTTACCTCCCAGTAATAAGAACTATTTGCAAATATTACAAATAGTAATTTATGATAAAAGGGAAAAAGCCTGTTCAACAAAAGAAACTGCTTTTACTTCTGTTAAATCTGTATATTTAAGCTCTGACATTTTACAATAAAAAACCACAGTTGCTATTTTTATGCAACTCCCGAACAACTTCTACCAATCCGTTTTTGATGACAAAAAGTGGCATTAACAGATATATATAACTGCCAACTTTACTTCAGTTGCCACATTTCGCTTTTCTATTTAAGCCTTTGACTCCCCATCTCAAGGTACATTACTGCTTTTTTAGAATATAGCATCATCAAGGTTGGAAAAGACCCCTTAGATCATCTAGTCCAAACAAATGAACCCAACATCCCACTTAATACTTACTAGACTACAGAATTTAATTTGTTCTCTCAGTGACACAAAAGCCTGGCATGGAAAATCTGACATTCAAATAATGTAAAATTATAGGAATGATTTCACTTAGGAGTAAATTACAGTTTATGAGATTTCTAACGTGTTTTGCTCCGTTTAACTTCTGCAAATTAGCTTACGTGAATAAATGTCACAAGCAAATCTGGAAACTAAACCTGAGAGTAGACATAAGAAATGGAAGCTGAGCAGACAGGCAAGTCTGCTGGCTTTCAATTTGAATGTAGGTGTAGTGGGAAATTCTTCTCAAAGTGGAAAAGACTATTACAGTAAAAACAATACATAGGGTTCTTTTCCCCCTCTCATTGCCAAATATAAGGAATCATGAGCAGCTTGGATTACCAGTCCTCAAAACTGTATGTTAAAGGTGAACGTTCACATACATTTTATGGCTTTCAGTAGTACGCTAAAGGAAGCATTATTTAACCTTGTAGCTATCTAAGCATCTGATGCATGCAAGATTGCAGATACATGAAATGAAAGAACATTTTAGTATATGAATAATCAGAAAAGAACCAATCCTTGTGTCATACACTCATTTACTAGTCTTCAGAAAATGACTTTACTCTCAGAGGAGGGAGGGAATGACAAAGCAGGGTGGTGAAGAAAAACTGACCATAAATCTTATTGGCAATAACACCTACATTTAGCTAGCAGACAGAAAAAAAAGTGAGAGGCCATGTTTTTTAAAATAAGGTCCCAAACCCAGCTACATTTCCTGAATTTGAGTAATACTTACTGAAACAAACAAAAAAAAAATCTACCAGTGCAGGGGCAGCACCTGTATGTGCATGTGTTCCCTACAATAAAATAATACTCACATGACATACGAGGAACGGAATGCCGCAGTTATTTTTTTTTTTCTTTTAGAATACAAATGAAAAATACAGACATACATTTACTATCACCTTTTAAGAATACAAGAGAGCAGAATTATCAGTCCGGCTTACTGCTTGTTAAGAATTGGCTCGACTGCATTTCAGTAGAACTGCAAACGTTACTACCATCTAAAAATTAAAAGGAAGGCATGCCAACCGCAGAAGGAATCACACCAATTCTCCCTCCCAAAGCCAGAGTTACCTGTCATTACTTACCTAAGTTCATTTCAGATGCTAAAAGAAGAAAGTAATTCATTATATACTGCAGGACCATTGAAATGCAAGCGTTCACTGAGTAAATAACCTCGAGAGTAGTTACTTGAGTTATTCAGTAACAGCAAACAACACAAAACAAATGCTCACCTTCTTTAGCGATGGCGATATTCTCTCTCTCTGTCTCGCTCTCTGTCACGATCTCTATCACGATCACGATGTCTCTCTCTTTCTCGGCTTCTTTCCCGGTAATAGTCATCGTGACGATCTCTGCTACGTGATTTATGGCGTCTACTTTTTTCTCGTGACCTACTGTGGTCCCTCTCCCTGGATCGTTCACGTCTTCTAAAAAAAATTACTTCATTACTTTTTTTTTTTTTTTTTCCCCAAAACACAAGCCACCCACACGCTCGTTTTGTATTCTGTCAATTGGTATGAACTGGATCAAAAAAAGATAGGAGAGAAATACCTCCTCAGACACGAGAGAAATGTCTCTACACTGCGATGCAGAGAGATTTTTTTTTTTTATAGAACATGGAAGATAGCTGGGCTGGTGGCTAAGAACAGCTACAGATAGTAAGATGTCACCCGCTTCCAAACCAAGAAGTCAGAAATTACATGTTCAGAATGGAAGACAAGACAGCTAAGATCAGCTGGGGAGCGTACTGTGCCTCAAATGATCCCTACAACATGGCTGCTCATTGGCATACTGAAAGTGAGGGCCAAGATCAGCTGCCCATGTTTTTATTACTCATCATCAGCTACTCTACTCCTACAATGCCCAAATAAATTAGAAGTTAGAGGCTCAATGATTGTTGCAACTCTGAAAGGGTTGTGAATAAGCACTAGGTAGAAGGCCATGCATTTAAAACCTATTCTCAATTTTTTGACTGCATGAGAAAGAATAATAAGAAAAAAATCATTCTGGCCAACCTCTTTCCCTTGCCAAGTGTGACAGGAGAGGAGAAAGTTATTTTTAAGCAAAATGAAACTGGTAACAAATACCCTCTACCTTAATTTTCAATAGAAAACCACAGTAAAAATTATATACTGTATATGGAATATATCAATATCATATACATTGTATCTGAATTAATAAAGATAATTCAATTTTGAAGTTTACTTGTTGCAGCGCTACCATATAGAAGAGGACACAAGCTATAACTTAAAAACCTAGTCAGATCCACTTGAAAAACAAGAATCAATTAACAGGCAGATTATTTAAATTCAAAAGTTGTATTTGGTTCTTTCACACATCTCTTGAGCAGCTGAGCAAATCACTAAGCTTCCCACGTGACTCAGTTTCTCCTCTATGAACTAGTCTTGCCCTACACCTTCCCCTTCACAAGGGGGGGATGGAAGAGGAAAGTTTTACCTGGATCCAGAACCATAAGACTTGGACTCAATTCCATGAAGGCAGTCTTGAAGAGAGCTAATAAGTACTTTACAACGATCATCAGCAGATACTTTGGACTGTTTAATTAAGGAAATTGCAGTTACCAGGGTCTCTATAGCACTTCCATAGTCCCCTGAAAACAATATAAAATCAGAAGAAAATTATGCCAATTAATACAAAGACTTTTGTCTGTAATAATACAATTTGGAGCTTCAACAGCCTTCCAAATCATTTACTATAGGACTAAACATAACAACACCGTTCAAATCAGTACTCAGAAGGCATTCTCAAACATCAGCTGGATTACAGTACAGAAAGATTTATAGGTTGTACCTAAATTCAGCCTCCTAAGTAGAAGGAAGTGGCTTCAAGGCCGCAGGTTTCCTAACGGAAAAGCTATAAACTCTTTTTGCTTGGGCAGAATAGAAAGCAAATTTTACTAACCAGCACTGGCATCTGATACAGCTCTTGAAATGGCACTGCTTGAGATCGCCCTATTTCTGTTCATGATTTCTTCAAATTCTGCTTCACTTAGAGGTGTCCTTGCAGCATCCATCTCTCTGCAAGCAATAAAAATTGGTATTTAAAAGGTTAAGAAAACTTTAACGAGATATCACTGCAGTTTTAACAATCCAAGTTTGCAATTTTAAGCAAAATGACAAACAGAAAAGAAAGCAGGATCTGGGTTTGTGTTAAGCACCATGTTACAGTATAAAATCCTGAAAGCTTGAAAATAAATAAGTTAAAAAAAAAAAACAATTATCACATCTGCTATACGAGTAGAATTATTCTTGTTCTACCAGTCTAGTTTGAAGATTCAGCAGCACTTAAAACCGTGCTTTACAAATGTTTAACATTTTCATAAAATCCTTCACGGTATCTGAGCAGACATGACACGAGCGGAATGGATGCGGAGATACACGTACATGGGTAATGCAACTTTCAGCAAAATTAGAAATCTTTTTATGACAATCTTGAAATTAGAACTATATGATCCTGTTTCCCAGATTCTTAACTTAGACCAGAGGGCTGTAACTTATAAAAAGCAAATATAGTCCGTCATCTTTAAAACACTCAATTTTCTGGATGACACCAACATTTTACAGCTCATTCTAGGTTTTGTTTCTGGTCAAGCTCAAGGTGCTCCAATTTTATCTCCCAATCATAGTAAGGAGGAAGCAATTAAAGTGAATGCTTTTACTTTACTTTTATACTTTGATTATTAGCTAACTATACATGGATTCTGGAGTAACAACAATATTAACCCACACAAAATTTTTCCCACAATTTTTGCAGTGTTCTATCAGCCAGTCTCTGAATCATATAGAAAATCTGAAGAAACGTGTTAAGAGACAAAAGTTGAGACTGTTAAACTGACCCACGGCTTGATATTTCTAAAACAGTGTTAGTTCTTCCGGTAGAAAGAAAATGCAGAATAACAAGCAATACTATCCTCTTAAGTGCAAGAAGTGGAACAAGATCCTATAGCCAGTTTAGCATAAGAGGAAATGTCTAAAAATTCATACCTCCCTGAGTTTTGAGTATTATTTTTCGTGTGCCTCCCATAGAATGGAATATGTAATTTTTCTCTTATGGACATGTTATTTCCAGTGAAACGCCTATGATATATAATTAATGACAATTTAAATAGTTACGGATGATAGTCTTAACATTATTAATGAAAATAGTGGACAGAAGCTATTCTGTCCTATCCCCGCTCGTTCCCTCCCCAGCCATTCTGTAAACTGCAGACAGCTTAGATTTTGTCCATCAAAAAATACAAAGCACCTTATTATATCTCAGGCAATTAAGCCAAATGCTTGAATTTCTACAATTTCTATAGGAACATAGTATGTACAAATGTTTGGGGTTTTTGAACTTTGTGCTCATATGTAAAAGGAAGAATCGAAGTGCCTTCGCAGGAAACACTTCAGGCAAGAGAAGACTCTCTCAGCGATATCAGTAAAGTCACAAGTGAAAAATTCACATGTAACTACATAGAAAGTATCTCTCTTAAAATTAAGTCCCCAAAAGTTCTAAGGAATACAAAAACGGTGAAAATTAAGAAAACAGTGGCAAGACAGAGATGCTTGAAAGCACAGATGAAAAAGATGTTTCAAACAAGATGTGAAACACATGACTAGTCAAGTCAGAGAGACTCAAAAACCCTGTCCCAGATAGGATTAACTACAGAAAAGGCCACTGCTACAAACACAGAAAGATTGTACAAAATTACAAGTAGCTTGACAGGAAAGGAAAATAGAAGTCTTCCAATAAATTCCCACCCAGCTTTTGAGACAAAAGCTAACTTTTAATTGAATCCCTAAAAAAAAGGGACAAGCAGAACTCCTAGATGAAAATGGTATGAGCTTGGTGCGGCACCACCCTCAACACATGCACATATTCAAAGAGAAGAACTCCAGAGCATTTTAAAAGACAAGATGGCAAAGCAAGATGGCAAAGCGACAAGTGAGAATTTCAAGTTATGACAGAAGCACAACCAGAAGCTACTAGCAGGAAGTGATATAATAAGTTAGCATGTAGAACACACAGAATGATGATACTGCAAACAGCGTACACAAACAGTTCAAAGCTGAAAAGGGAAAGTAAGATTACTAGCAATGCATTTTAAGATTTTCTTAATGCTACAAACACATTTATGAGAGTTAATATGAGAAGCAAACGGACAAATCCCATGATTGCAGGGATCCCCACCAGCTTTTTTTTTTTCCCCCTCCTTTACTTTTTCTAACATTTGCATTAAAAACAAGAAAAAAAAAATCACAGATTTCCTACAAGGAATAAAGTCTGCTATAAAGCACGTTACACCAAAAGCACTCACCTTCCAGGTGGCCCATAGTCACCTCTGTCATATGGTGGAGGTCGGCCATATGGATCCGTTGGAGGTGGGCCACGGCTGTCTGAAGTAGGTATGCCACTATTGGCAGGTGGGGGGAAGAAAGCTGGATTCACGTGTGGTGCGGGTGGTGGAGCACCTGGAGGTGGCCCAGGGAGATGTGGAGGAGGTGCAAGAGTCAGGGGTGGCCCGAGAGGGCCAGGTGGGCGAGGGGGAAATGGACCCGGAGGTGGAGGTGGACCCTGCTGAGGTGGTGGTGGACCTGGTGGTGGCCCATAGCCTGGAACTGGTGGTGGAGGGCCTGGAGGAAGCGGCCCAAGTGGGGGCTGACCGAAAGGCTGTCCTGGAAACAGAACTGGTGGTGGTGGACGGTCACCACGATTAGGAGGTCCAGCTAAAGGAGGTGGGAGGACCTGACCGGGAGGTGGAGGGCCTGGTGGGCCTGGTGGACCAGGAGGACCTAAAGGTGGACGTGGGGGAGTTTGTCCAGCTACAAAAAAAAAAATAGAAAAAAGTTAATAAGAAATAAAAGAGTCACAGAAATAATTAAGATTCTTGTCCTTTTTTTTTTTTTCTTCTCAGACAAAGAACCCTCACTGAACAATTTACAACTTGCACAAGACATGCATACTTCCACTTTTGGGTCCAGTAGCTTACATTTATAATTGGTTATCTACACCAAAAGAGAACATCAACTTGAGAACAGACCCAAAAAGGACTTAACCAGCCGCAATTGTTAGATTAAAAAAAATTAAAAAACAGAAGAAAACACCAAAGCTTACAAAATCTAGAAAGCATCGCAACCTACTTTTACCTTATACAAAAGACCAATTGCAAGTGTAAGATGCAATGTATATAACAATACATGAAAAGCTATACTGGAGAAGGTACAGTAAACGCAGCATCCAAAACTACTTTCAGGTCCTCATTAGTCGTTTGTTGGGGTTTATTTTTGTTTTGTTTTAGTTGACCATGTCCCTCTGACTGCTAGTAGAAAATATACAGGATGACATTTATTAAAAACATTGAAGCTGAAACGAGAACTTCACTGCAATACAAATCTGACATTTAAACAGAGATTTGCCCCATGTCAGATACCTGACTATACATGAACACCTCAACTTCAACTTTTTGGTGCCTGCTACCTGACCTTGATTTTTGTAATTCCCAAACAAGCACGCTGCATTAACAGAAGAAAATAAAAAATTAAACTGAAACTCCACACATTATATATTTTTACCTGGGAACGGTGGTGGTGGGCCTCCTGGCCCTGCTGGTCCAGGAAATCTGTCTCCACCTGGAATGGCACCTGGGAAACGGCCTCGCCCTCTATTACTAGGTGGAAACGCTGCCCTTGAGCTTCCTCCTGGAGGACCAGCTTTACCTTCCCCAGACATCTGGCCAGACTGTGTGGCTGCAGTGGAAAAATTTAATTATGTAAATCAAAATAGTTTAAAGTTTCTCGATTCTTGATCTAAAGTTTTATGCAGCACTATAGCACCACCTTGATCCTCAGTACCAAAAAGGAAAAAAAACTTTGGTAAAATTCAGCAGCGTTCCAGTATCCCCACACTAATGGAACAGCAACCGGAGAAACTGTTAGTCCATGAAGTTAGCCTAATCTGCCTCTAAATGCTGTACCTCTAAATATTCTCATGCTTTTTTTTTTTTTTAAATTAAATCCACAAGAAGGAATTGAGAACGCTTTTCCAATCTTAAGAGTTTTACTAAGCTCCATAATGAGCACTTCCAGTAAGTCCTATCTCCTATTAAAATCACAGACATTAATTACATTGAGTGATTTCTTTGATTTTCAGTTTTTAAGTGGATCTTTTATTTTTTTTTTTAGACAAAGCTGCTTCTTCATTCACTTAAGTATTTTACAGAAATTTAAAACTGCACAGAAATTATCAGATACTGAGAGAAAAATTGCAGGACAACTTTTGGAATAAACTTCCAATTTTTCCAAGACAGCACACGAGAGAGACTTACTTTTCCTTGACTGCATTTCAAACTGACTCAGAAATTGTTTATTACATGGAGTCACAACAGGATTCTGCCCATGCAATTCTCTTTTAGGCAACAAATCCATCAACTTTTTGGAGGACGCTTCCGATCCCACACCCACAAGGGCAAACCTGAAAGGAAGGAAAAAACAGTTACACTGCAGTTTTTTTGTTCCCCAGATATCCTGATGCCTCGTGGGTAATGTTTAACACAGTTAGCAGAAGAATACCTGAAAACTAAATACAGAATCTTTCACAGATCTTAGTTCTGTTTTACAGATAGATAACGAAATTCACCTTAGGGCACAGAAGAAGAACTGTGACATAAGTCTAAGATGCAGCAATGTAACAAAGGTAGCTCTCTGACACAGTATCAATATACTATACACGGATTATTATGACCAAGTTGTTATTAAGCATTCCTGGTATTCTTATTGCTACTCTCATAAGTCACGATGAGAGACGAAGGCAAAGTCAAGTAAGGAAGAAGAGACTGCCAGTGAGGAATCAGCTCAAGTGCTCACTTTCAACAGTGAATGGAAAAACAAGCATTTAAAATCATTCAGTAACAGGGACGGTATAGGTAAAAACAGCATTTATATTATGAAGAACAACATTTATCACCACCACACTAAGTGAAACTTAGGAATAGAATCTTCACGTGAATGCCAATATAATTTAACTCATTAAATAGCAGGGTATAATATTCCCATAAAATTTACACCTGGAATTTACTTAATCAGTATGAAATAATACACCCAATCATCATTCAAGATCGATAAACAAAGGCAATAAGTTCACATACTGACAGTAAGAAAAACTGTAACTCTTTCCCCACTTAGATCCTCCTGAACTTCAGTCGATTTACAGAAACAGCAGACAAGATCTTACCCTTTAGACTGGCCATTAGCACGGTTCTCAAAAAACTTTATCTCCAAAATATCATTTACCCCCAATGAATGAACCGCTTCCGTTAAGTCTTCATCTGTCGTCCACTGAAAAATACAACATTCAACTATGAAATCTTACCTAAAACACTACGACATTTTCCCACACTTTTATTTGTTGGTGTAAGTGGTGAAGAGGAATACTTTATACAAGTTGTCAGTATTTCCTGACTCTCAGAGGACCACCATTTAGATTTTACAACGCCCAGACAATTCACTTTTAAAGAACACGCTTTGGCATACGCTATGCTGGCCAAGCCCCTCCATGCAGTAAACCAGCTAATAAATGGGTGCCGAAACAATTCCTATTTGAGTAACTTTTCTGAAAGCACTTTTTCCAAGAGTATTAAGCTTAAACTGAACTATTTAAATAATTGTCACATTTTTTGACATCCAATCCATTGTTTTTCTCCCGTTGATTCTATTTCCAAACCAAAAATCCACTTTTAAGACCATATTTACATGTATGCTCTCTACAAGAGCTTTAATTAGTGAGAGCCTAGTGAATCACATGCTATTTGCAAAAGAACAGCAATATTTACAGACAAAAAGCGGGAAACTAGCATAGAAAACACAGTAACATTCTTTTCCCTTAACCAAATCTCCTTGCTGTAACTTTCCATTAGTTACCATCTAACATTTAACAATTTCACAAACACTCGAAGGTAAACAAAACATTCATACTCAGTTTTCTTCCTCTTTCTGAAACTCCATCACCTCTTTAAATTCTGCGTGGGAAGTACAAAGCAGGCTTTCAACAATCTGAATTACTTATCTGACCTTCCCCAAATCAAGGCTTCTTTTAAAAGACAAATAAATTACTTTGCTGAGATCTAAACACAAAATAAATACAATAGCAATGCTCAAACAAATTAAGCGTGCTTTTCGTGGATAATTCATTTGTGAAGCCTAACAATGAGTAACAGGTGCACACTACTGCATATTGGCCTACCTACTTTAGAAATTGTGACATTTGACTTGGATGAGTTAGCTGACTGCATTCCTATATTTTAGAGAGGTACAACTGTTAAGTCAATTAACTCCTTTTACTTAGCTATTAGCTCCTGAAATTAGGATACTGTACTAATTAATGAAAAACACTTAAGAACACGTAAAGCCTTCTTTTTCAAGCTTCTACCTAGCAAAAATTTATTCAGATGAAAAAAACCACAAAGGAAGATTTTGCGTGCACGGACTCGATGAAATGGATTTCAGGTAAAGAGAGACCAATTCCAGTTAATTTAGCTGCTGAAGAGCTACCTGCACTTTCATTGTTTAACTACAATTGATTTTTAAAATACTTTAATGCTGACAAAGGGAATTGTCTCAAGGGAAATGGTAGCTCAGTGAGTTATCCCAGAACTATTACTCCCAGGACTGAAGAAAGAAGCCTCGAGGCAAAGGAAAACAGCTTTGTTGCAAGAATCAAAAAGGAAACAGGAAAAAGGCAAAAAGTAAGAAAATCCCAGATAACCTTGTTTTCTTTTTTGTCTAAACAATTCAGTAAGGGCTTACTTAAAAATGGGTTTGTTTGGTAGATTTAAACTATCTCCAAGTATAAGACATTTGATATCTTAGGCTTATTTTCCTCCTTCACTATATTGTCTGAAAAGGCAGCGTTAGCACATATATCCCTTCATAACACCTAAAACAGCAGAAATAAAG
Source organism: Numida meleagris (assembly GCF_002078875.1). NCBI lineage: Eukaryota > Metazoa > Chordata > Aves > Galliformes > Numididae > Numida > Numida meleagris. The sequence goes on along the minus strand of NC_034409.1, from coordinate 35,818,253 downwards.
CTTCAAAGTTGAGATTTACGGAGCAAGATAGCTCCAGGCAGGCTCATTAAATTGCAGGTTGAAAGACAAGCAAATAAGAAAAAAAAACCAAATACTTTCTTTGCTGCACTTCTAATATTTCACCTAACAGTTCAAATAAATATTTCACAAAAAAATCACGTTTGCAATTTTCAGATTGCTGGCCACACCTGGATAGGAATGAGATACTCACCCAAGTAAGATTTCCAATGTACAAGGCAATTCTCTTTCCAGTATATGTGTAGACAACATTTGGTGCAGCTCCTTTGCCTACATCGTCCCCAACTGATGGTGGGAGAGAATCCATGTAGTCACGATCTTCTGGGGCATCTCCATTATTCGCAGACGGAGAGATTACATCGTCATACAAATCAATCTGATCGTGTCCACCATATTCAGCTTCCTGAAATACATGAAGCACCCAGGTTATATTTAACATTAAACATTTCTTTGAAACAAAATAGTCTGACAACTGCCGCTTTCCACAGACATAGTTTGACCCAACACCTACACAACATCCGTACTGAAAGGCTAAGCTAAAAACAACAATACATCTCCAGCAACTGCTTTGCACTGCTACTCTCTTTACCTTGTAATACAAGCAGAACACTAAAGAACGCAAGCTCTACTCCCAGAATTACAGACATGAGCAAGCACAAGCAACGTGCAAAACGACAGGCTAAGATCAACCACCAAGTTTTTTCACACTTGGTAGAAGGAAAAGATCAAACCTTAAGTGGTCGGCATTGATAAAATTCTGTATTTCAGATTTCTGCTGCATTCCTAATTTGATTTTCATCTCCTTGTTCACAGAGAGAAAGGACAGAATTCTATCTTATGTCATTAAATTTCATAAACCATCGGCTTTGTGTGCATTAAACATTTATTTGTTCCATGGCTATAGACGAACTATTCTACAACATCAAGGCTGCCTCTGGAACACTTTAGTTGAGAAGAGTATCATGGGTTTTTGGAGTGAATCACCCCGTCCGTCAGGTTGGTACAGTTTACAGCACAGTTTTGTCCAAGTGAACTAGATTCCTTTCAGAGGGAATAGAATTGTGAGTTTATTTACAGAAGCTCAGCTTCGTGTGCTTGACAACTGCACACTACCTGTTAAATGGGAACAGATGAGTCAAAAATCAACCAACGGTCCTTTGGATACCTTTGAATCCTAAGTCAGGAAGGAGTATTTGGTCCAATGAGGCAGATCATGTAAGCAGTGCATTAGGGGAAAAAAAAAAAACAAAAAAAAACCCACCACCATCCAGAGGAGGCCACGAGGATGATCAGAGGGCTGGAACTCCTCTCCTGTGAAGAAAGGCTGAGGGATCAGGGCTTGTTTAGCTGGAGAAGAACAGGCTCCAGGCAGACCCCATTGTGGCCTTCCAGGACCTGAAGGGGTCCTACAGGAAAGCTGGGGAGGGACACTTTAGCAAGGAGTGTAGTGATAGGATAAGGGGTAATGGCTTTAAACTACAAGAAGGAAGGTTTAGACTAGATATAAAGAAGAAATTCTTCACAATTAGCATGGTGTGGCACTGGCATGGACTGCTCAGAGGAGCTGTGGTGCCCCATCCATGGAGGCGTTCAAGGCCAGGCTGGATGGGGCCCTGGGCAGGCTGAGCTGGTGGGTGGCAGCCCTGCCCACTGCAGGGGCTTGGAACTGGGTGGGCTTGAAGGTCCTTTCCAACCCAAACCATTCTGTGATTCTACAATATTCAACAGTGACCAATTCCCACACTGTGATGTGGCTATCCTAGCAATCACTTCTGACAGAGCACCTCAATTTGTCTGAAAAAGAGGCACCATCTAGATTTCTACTGACAGGAAGGCAGACCACTATTGCTCCCTGAGAAGCTACTGTGAAAGCTTAGGAGAGCCTCGCGGTGTTGCATGTTAATCTTCAAAGCTTTCATATTGACTTGCAAAAGTTGCTTTGCCATATGAAAGGTTGCAACTTCAAAAGTCTGTAGAGGGTTCCTGGACTCATCCACCCTGATACAGAACAGAAAGTGCCTCACCTGGTTTTGATATCAAGAGATATTTCAGAGGCTGTTACCTTGTGAATTTGTATCTAGAAACCCACACAAGCATCCTCGACAGAGCAACTCAGAATAACAGACACAGGGACTAGAGAGGATCAGCGTGGATTCCACAGAAAACAAGCTGCAAAGCTAGCAGTCTTGGTTGAAAACCAAATATATCCACAGTCATCGTCAGATGATCAGCTCTTTTGAAAATACGAAAACATTCATTATCAAATGCTATTCTTACAGAGGATATCACTAAAATAATTAAAACCAGATATTCAAGTTTTGGCTTTGTCAGACAAGTAAGTTTGATCCTCAGTGAACTGCAGTGGCCCAATATCCAACACTGAACTTCAACAGAAAATTAATCTCTTCCAAACTAAGTTTATCATCACAAAATTAATAAAGTTTTGTGTTTTCACTCATTCTATTCAGTTTTCCACCTAACTCTGACTTCTCATATCATTGTAATTAATGAAATTAAGGTCGAAGAACTGCCTGGGACAGGCTGAAACATGCTATCAGATGGTAAGATTAAGAGTGATGTCACAAGGCAATTAAAGAAATTCTCTATAAATGTGCAGCAATTCTTGCCATTTATGTGTGTAGATTATGACTTTAGGAAAGAAGAATGCAGTCTTGGTGGACAGATCCAAACAAGCAGCCACCAGTTTTACAGCAGACGTACACTAACCTCTCTATCTATGAGAAGGCTGAGGTCAGCACTGCCAAAATATCAACAGGAACAGGTAACAGTCCACAGCTCTACTGCGCTTCTTACTGGCAAGAAACTCCTCTGAACTGGATCAAGTTTCTGTTCCACAGGCTTTCAGATCATCATCACAGCAGAGAGAATTAGCAGGGCAGTGCAGGTTGCATGCAACTTTTCTCATCTGCCTGATGCCTTAATTTAAATCAATAAAGACATGGCCAAAAACCTGACGTTGCTCACTACAATTTCTTCTTACACTGTGCTGGTTTTGCAGGAAGCATGGAATGCGATGGCTCAATGGCTGTTACACAAGATCCAATAACCCTTCCTCCTTCACAGGCGTACCTTAGAAACTCACCCAAACACACCCTTCTCCCCTAGATGCAGATGAACAAGAGAAAGAACCCAAGCCACCTTACTTCTCTGGTCTTAGTTATTTCAACAAACGTTCCATCCATCTCACAAATTGTTTTTGACATCTTCCAACTTCCTCAGTTAAGAGAAAGCCATCAAGCATGAAAGGACTTCTGCTCATCGTCCTTCACACTCTTAGAGATAAACATCCTACAAAAAAGTTAGCACCATCACTGTCACTCCTCCCATACCCAAATCAGAGTAGCGGCGTTTCCACAGATCATGCTTTATCAACATCGCTGTCCGAAATATCACATTATTTGCTCTGGAAAATCAGGACTGAAATTTCACACTCAGTGTTAACTCAGTGGGCTCCGGTGAACAAAAAGGGTAATGAAAAGATACACTGTCAAAAACTCACCGCAGAATAGCTGTTCCGCTTCCAGTTACTCAGCCCTTCCCCTGTATTTTGTATTTTAATCGCTGCTTGCAGCATTTTGCAACATTGAAGTAGGAAAGACAAACACATGGAGCGTCATGGTCATATCCAGAAGGGATAAATTAAAAGCGTCCCTTTGTTTTGAAACTCAGCAGCCCCACTCTTGGGCACTGCAGAAAATAGCTGGTCTCTCCCACTCCCCTTACAGAGGAAAATTGCTCGGGGGGAGGGGGTAAAACTTCTTTAAACAGTACTTGCATCTGAGATATCTGAATTTGCTTCTTCTCTGTCCCATTTGAGAATCAATGCTAAACTACATCCCCAAAAAGACATTAAAAAAGATGAAATTTCATTTAAAATTTTCTACCATTTCTGAGCAAAGCACTTAATAATTAAAAAGCAAATTATTCACCTTCTCCTTTACCACTTTTTCAATTCAAAAGTTACAGCATATGCAGTCGTAAACTTGAAATGGATGTTAACAGCCTCACTTTAAAAAACATCTGCAGGTCCTAAAAAAATCACAAGTTGAAGAAAGGCAAAAGTCTTTCTGGTTTTGATTAGCTGTCTGAACACACAAACAAACCGGAACAAAACAACAGGCCTTGATGTTTCCAAAATAGCACGCAGCCCGTGGTGGACAAGTGTGTTAGGCCACAAGACTCCCATTAACTTTAGAGGCCCAGACGCCTGCAGCTCTACCGGCGGCTCATGGCGAACATCCGAGCAATCCGATCCCTCGGCAAATGCAGTAAGAAGTCGCGCTCGGCCAAAAGTATAAAGAAGTGTAGGTAGTATCACTGTTTGCACCGCAGCAAAGCCAACAGGCCCCAGCTGAGACGGTCTCAGGTTTTCTTTGTAGCGTGGTATTTGCAAATAGCAAAGGTTATCTCTTGCCCAGGGCCCTTTCAGTAGACCAAGGCAACCAAGGAAAACCAGCCATACATAGCAGTAAGGCATCGCACACGCTTTGTAAAACAAATACAAGGTCTGCAAGCTTATACTCCTCATGACCCAGCCAGTACTGCCCTTCTGGGTAAGAATGTATCATCTCACACCATGCCCATCCCCTCCAAAGAGGCAACTACCTTCTTGACATAGCGGCTGTTTTTAGTAATCTGTTTTACACAACCATTAAATGATAGCCTTTATAATTTATTAAACAAAAATATTTTTCTTCGTGTTCCAGACAAGAAGTCGAGAGAGTAACATGTTCCTAAGAATCCGCAGCCACAGAGGTTCCCACATAGTAAGTCTCTCAGCTGCTTTCTCCATCTAAATCACTTTCATTATCGAGCTACCAAATACAAAGCTTTTATTTCTAATTTGTTAGTATTTAATTATTGAACTAGAACTCTTCCAGACATGTTTAGACAAATCCACTACGCAGCCATGCGAGTACACTTATCAGAGTATAAACAAAACAAGCATTTTTTCCACAGCATTACAATAAAAGATACTTCTGACCAAGCATAGGATATAAAAGAACAAATATACATACATGCACACATACATAAAGATTAAAAATATTTTACTGTTTAAGACAGTGGTAAATAACATGTAGTATGTCTTTTTTTATTTAAACAGTTTATTTAAGAGCACTTGTGCGTATCCATACACATGAAAAAAACGTGGGAAAAACAAAGCCAATCAGAGCACGAGGGAGCTTTACAAAGTATGGTCACATCTTCAGTGCAGGAAAGTAACCCAGTTTGCTGGCCAAAGGTGCAGGAAACCTTGAGGCAGAACCACACTGGCCTCAGGCTCCTTACTATCTCAGCATCGTGCTGTGAAACTCGGTACTTTTGAGTACAAAAACGCACTCCAACACTTTCTCAAGCACCTCTAATCTTAGCACAGTCTTCTGCCACCAACGGGATGCCAGCTGCAGCCATTTGTACGCACATAATGCACTCCTGTGCACAGCACAAACACGTGCATGTCTGGGGAGACGGTCAAAGCAGAACGCGCCACGCAACACGTATTTCCTATAGGTCACAAGTGATGTATGCAGAAAATATTGCTGTTATGAGACTCTCAGTTCAGAACGACACTAAATAAATACGAAAGACCACTGGATGGGGAAGCCAGCTTACAAGAAAATAAAAAAATGAATCAAGCAAATCATCTTGGGAAAAAAATGAAATGGAAATACAATTAAAACCAATTTAAATACAATTGATGGGAGACAAATTGAGTAAAGCATTAAACACAAGGACAAAGGACACAATTATGATGAAAAATAGCTTAATGAAAGAGCAAGAGGCAACACAGGCACATACAGTTTTGGTGAGTGCCAGATGGAAAGTTGTGTTTTCACTACAAAGACGTGACTTCAAGTCCAGTGAGCCAGCTCTTTGCAACCTGCAGTTGGCTGCGAGACAGTTCTCAGTTTTTGTTCAGTATGGCCAGTCTGTAAGCCCATGGGTCCGGGGTCTTTACTTCAGCCTTATAACCCGTACTTCATTTAGTGCTAATCAAGCGGAACATCCTCCCACCTCACGGAGTCAGGCATAAAACAAATCCCCAAAGAGCTCCGAAGATGAGCACATGAGGCCCAGAGCAGGACAGAGCAACAAAGGGAAGCTCGTTCAGCCACAAGTCCTAAGAGGCCTCTTCCCTACAAATACAAAAGTTCTGTCCCAGCTTTGCTATAAATACAGTTATACTGTACTTGGAAGAATGAAAAAGCTACACGGTATGTTTCCAGTCCCTGCTACTGGAAAGGGTTCCTACAGTCCAACAAATATCGGCAAGTCAAGACAGCACCGCACAATTCAAGAACAGTATGCTGTTTTACACATAAAGCAAATTTTCATTAGAAAATATACCATCGCATAACATGTCTGTTACATAAATTACCATCAAATTGCCATCATTTTCTCCCTACGGCATTTGACAATTGTCATCTTCACCCCTCCACAGACATGCTGAACCATAAGTCCTCTATCTTATTAATTCAAGCTGTCAGCTTCAAATCAGAAACCCTGAATAGAGGTTTCAAGAAGAATCATCACAATGGCATCAGAATTAGAGGTAGCAGCGCTGTAGGTGGTAACAACTGGCTTTTGTTCCTGCTCTGCAGAAGGAAATGGAAAGTGCAGAGGTGTCAATCTCTGCCAGTCTAACTTTCTATTTTAATGTAATATAGTTCAACTGAGTAGGATCTGAGACAATGCAAAAGTCCCAGAACTCAAGCTTGGAAAAGAATAAACAGAAAAATTTTGCAAAAATTAAACAACAACCAAAAAAAGCCAAGCTGAGGAAAAACTGGCAGTGGCCTCTTCTCACTTCTCTGCTATATTCTACCCTGCAGGGCTCACAAACCAAGGAAGCACGAGATTGCAGCCCTAGCACGACAGTAACCAGGGCAAGAGAACAGAAGGGTAGAGAACAGAACTGCAGGAACCGCCACTGCTAGAAGCAGCAGAACCACCACAAGCCTCTCTTCAGCTGTGCCATGGGCGTTCCGAGCATCACAGCTACAGGGAATATCTGAACCAAGCAGTGTCTCAGCAAGCAGGGCCACAGCGTCGTTCCAAGCCGAAAAGCACACCCCTCCCCCAGTTTTGCTCTGACAATCTCTGTCTCCACAAACGTTACAGCCACAAATCGTACCACTTTGAGGTCTTCTCTCTATGTGAGTTTACACAAACGCTACTGGATTCAAATTATTTTTTCTGAAGAACTTGGTTTGTTATCAGTTTTTTACGTGGAACTGACTAACACAGAACCAAACTTAGCACAGAAGTTGCCAAGATAAGAATCACAGAATGGCTTGGGCTGGAAGAGACCTCAAAGATCACGTTTTATGCTACATGGTATTTGTGCTGGAGTCCGTCCCTGCATAAATTCATGTAATGGGTATTCAGCTGTCAGGGAGAAACCTCCACATGTGGACAAACCAAATGCTCATCGGTCCCCTCTGTCATATGCTCACCCAGGATGGCATTCTTGTATGGTATAATTTTAGGATATTACTAATCTAAATTAATTTATCGATGAATACTGAAAGAAATAAAGTTTCCTGGGGCAGTGACAAGTTGCTGGCAACATTAGCTGTGAGTCCCATACCCTGCTGTCTTCTCCCGTTCCATACGGGCAGCACTTGGGGAACCCGTGACCGCGGGGCTGCTCCTGTCAGCTCCGTTCAGGGGCAGAAACGGTGCGATCTGGGGCAGCGCCGCCCCGAGAAGCGCAGTACCCGCACACGGGACAGATGGTCCGCCAACCCGACAGGAACATCGCCTTTTGGTGGAAAGGGAGGAAGGCGAGTAAAAAAGGAACCGGAGAAGTCAGTCAGCAATGCAGGAAGTTCTGCGCGTTTCACCGCCACTTCCTCACCCAAATAAATCCCCTCCGCTCGCGAAGAGCCCGAGCAGCGCGGGCAGAGCCGGCGGGCGGCAGACCCCCCTGCAGCACGAGGCCGCGCTCCTTCCGCCTCCCGAGGGGCCGCCGCCGCCGCTCCTCCCGCGCTGCGAACAATGGCAGCGCTGCCCGCCGCCGCCGGGAAGGGGCCGCTCTCCCGAGCGGGACGGCTGTGGCGGCAGGGAGAGGAAAGCGGGGCGGCAGGGAGAGGAAAGCGGGAGGAAAGGCGCTCGCCCGCGGCCTTCCCCCCCCCC